>NW_009198346.1:110465-163973 GCF_000690835.1 Fulmarus glacialis | reverse complement strand
GCTCTTTGTGGAAGCTCCTGGGCAAAGGCTCCGCATGATCCAAGGCACATCCAGGCAAAACTAACTCCATGGCTGTGACTCTGGGGTGATCAGTGATGATATCACCACTGATATTCCAGTGCGTGGGTTGAAGCAGTCTGCACCATCATCCCTCCTATTATGTACCACTTTGATGAAAACCACACGCCTCTTATCACCATCTCTATATGAAAAATAAACTGAGCTGAAAGCAAACCGCACTGAGAAGTTTGACTTCTGCAGCCTTGTACTCTAGATTGCCCTGTTGTAGGTTTGTTTGATAAGTACACATAGTCTAGCTAAGCTTTTAGGGGACAGCAGTTTCATATCAGCTTTCACTGAAAGTTTTCCAGTTTTCACTGGAAGCTGTTGTTGGTTTTTTATTTACAGTTAGCATTTAGGTCCTATGTTCATGTAGAATTTAATGGTGGAATCAAGCTATAGGTGAACCTATGGATTTAGTCATTCTGGAATTTTCTCTTCACTCCACTCACTCCCTATTTCTTTATTGTTTTTCCACCACTTTTATTTTATAGGAAATAACTGCCACTACAATAGATTACAATCTTCTCTTTTTATAGAATATAAAAATAATGGCTACATCGGAGTTATCCTTCCTCTTCCTCATGATCTACTCATGGTAGAAATGCAGGGCATGCTTCTGAGACAGGTTACGAACACATCTTGCCTTGAAAACAAAGTTGGTACCTCTCAGCAGGGATGATTAAAAGCTTTAAAACATACTGTAATTTGACTCAACTATCTTTCATTATAAAAGATTCTAGTTATCCTGAAACATAATAACTTTGAGAACTGCAAAAAATTTTTCAAAGAACAAAAGCCTAGAGAGAGAGAGTAGCCGAAGGTGCAAATGATTTGAATATTTTGTATTAATAAAATACTGTTACTCTTAATAAAGAGGTAAAATAAAACAGTGCTCATACCGTGCATCTTCCTTCACTTAAATCTGCAATAGTAGCATTGCTCACTGGCCTGATTCTGTGGCATGCTGAGGGGTTCCCGCAAAATGCTGAGCTGAAATTCTTTGTGATTATCTGAAATCTTATCTGGAGCTTGTCCAAAGAATAAAGCTATGTGAAAAGCATACCTGGACTTATACAATGACAAACTAAAATCTTATATACATAGATTATGCATATTGACCACTACATTATTATAACATAACTGTGTAAAAACCCTTTTGATAGCTTGTTGATAACTTGACTTCATGTAATTTAACTGACCCCTATTTGCTAAGATAGCGTGTAAGCCAGTGTTTGGAAGGGAGCCAAAAAAAAAGAGAGGGAGGAGAGAGAGAAATCAAATTAAACTGTAAATCTGTGGTGGGCATAGGTTTAGCAAGCAGCACAGAACATATGGAACACAGAATCCAGTGCTATTTCTTGGAAAAACTAGTATTAAACTAAGGATAAATGCCTGAGCCAAACAAACTACAACATCTTTTTCAGTTCCTAAATACATAATATGACAAAGAAACAAAATTTTAAAAAAGTGTTCCACTGCTAAGCAGCACTTTGTAACTGATATAACAAGAAGTATACTTGCCATTTTAGTTTATTAGTCATATTGCAACTGAAGATGAAAGTTAATGTTCTCCAGTAAAAAAAAAATCCTGTGACCTTAAATTGACAGTCCTGTCTACCTTAATTGCAGCAGAGGGTGAAAAAAAAGTTACTGAAATCCAGAACGTTAGAATGAGACTAAGTAATGCGGTAAGCGCAAATCTACCTTGTCAAACTCCTCTCAGTACTACACAGCACTATTAATAAAATGCATTACTTTAACTAATTACACATATTTGAGCATTCATCATCCCCAGTTTATTACTTCTGTAACTCTGCAATTTAGGATGTCGAGCCACGTCCCTCCACCGCACATCCCGTAACCTACATCAGTGCATACCCACACGGACCTCATCAAGTAGCCAAAGAGTTGCCCTTTCACTGCAAGCAAGTGACTAATATCTAAGCTGGCTCTAAAGAAAGACACTTTTCATAATCGCCCAGCAATCTGCTAAGTGAAAACATATGGATAGGCTTAGGTAAAGCCTGCCAGGGGTCTTTAGTGAATGGAAAACAGGTGCTGAGTTCTGTGCCATGTAATACCCCATTTACCGTTAAGTCCAAAGGTTACAGGACTAATAGCTGCCTTGTGGTAATCAGGGAAAGCAAAGACACTGGCCATGGTCAAACATCTGGGACATATTTTACATACTTGCAACATATGCTTCAGTTTCAATTAAAGTGAGGCTTTGGCACATTTATTAATCTTTTTACTTTTATCGCATAAGAAGACCCATTTACCTGACTGTTCTATTATACCGTATGAAAAAACAGAGAAATAATAAAAGCCAGAGGCCACTACCAGCTGGTGTTACAAAATGTGCATTTGTTTTCTCACACAACTTCATTTTGCACATAGCTTTAAGAAAACACACATATGAATTAAAATAATACAAAACTGCACCCTTCCACTTCGACAAAAAGATGTAAGAGGAACAGCTCTAGTTGACAGAGTGTGTCTAGTGCACCAAAAAGGAAAACACACCCTACCAGCTTCTAATGACGAACAACTCAGTCCTAACTACGCGCCTACGTTTTACAGTTTAGCCCAGTGCAAAATAATGCCCACTGCAAAGGGTACTGAGTATACATGGTAGTCCATACACGCTTATTTTAAAAAGCGTAATTTTCTTTCCCATTCAAACAGCATATTCAATCACGAGAACTCAGAATGTTTGCAATAATGAAGACAGCTTTGAATTTATGAAAATCAGCCTAAACACCTTCTGTATGGAAAGACAGCTCTTAAATATTCAATAAAAGGGCTCACTGAATGCACACGGCAACGTCAGTACTCTCTTTTATTCAACCTTGGTAGCTAGATCTAGAAAAATGTTTGAACTCTGGTGTCAATTTGAGGAAGCTGAATATTAGATCACAACACTGAAACCTAGAGTGCTATTTCTAATTGGGTGCATTTTGTCCAGCATCTGTTAATCGCCAGAGAATTGAGGGGTGGGGGGCTGACCCCTGCCCTCATCTTCCCTTTTAAAGGAGTTTGTTTAGCAATTTCCAAAAACCACCAAGCAGTAACTACACAGGCTGGCTTAAACTACAAGCAGTCAAGCACTATTCTTTGTGAACTAATCACAGTTATTAAAATACCCAGGAATACACACTCTACTGGGATGATACTTTTGCACCAGCTCTAATAATAAAGCAGGAAGAAACGGGAGAAAATGGCTTCAAATGGATGGCAGATCAGTGTTTATCAGAAGAGAAATGATGATTCAAAGCCAACACGTTGAGTTAAAATACAAGCTCTCCACAGCTACATGACTGACCTTTGCAATAAATCATATATTTTATTGCCAGAAGTGTATGCTCACATCATTTAGTGTTAAAAACCATCACATACATGTTTTGTAAAAGAAGGTTTTGTTACTACAGTGTTTGCCGATTCTGAAATGATGTAGCTAACGATTTAAGTGATGTATAGAAGAATTTCACATAATAACTTTCTATCAATTGTAAAATGTTTGAGCTGGCAATGGAATGAGGAAAATACTCTTTTTTTTATCATCTCTCAGGTCTTAGGTGTTAGCTAACAGAAAAATAATCATTCAGGGGATTAACTAATCACAGTGAATTTTCTGACATTTCAAATGCTGCTGCCAGCGTATGAATTCTTACAGTGGTATATAACTGTACATCTCAACTAGAAACAAAGGTCAAGGGCATAAATTAAGATACACTGTTTTTCTCCTCACAAAAAAAAAAGAAAATCATGGCTTTACTACAACAGAAGTGGGGGAACATCTGTGAAGGTAAAATCATCTGTATTTTAATTCAGAGTCCTTGTAAAATTATCTGTTTTTTTCCCTTTATCTCATCTTCCACAAACACCACCTTCCCGGTAGGAAAACACCAGCAACAGCGGGGCCGCCTTGACGGCACTCGTCTCACCAGAAGGCTGTCCCGCCAGCCCTAGCCACCGCTGCAGCGGTGCAAGGTCATTCTAATTTCTTCTCTCCGGTTTCTCCCTCTCCCTGGGGGACAGCCAACCCCAGCAGTCCCATAGCTGGGCTCGGTAAGAGGTGGCAATGAGCTGTTATTTACTGCGGTTGCAATCCTCAGCCCAACCAGCAGCCGCCACGCCGAACCGCGTTCGCTCAGAGAGCCGAACGGTCGGCCACAGCGGCCCGGCTTGCTGGGCCTCAGTGCCGACTTCAGGTCGAGTGGACCTCCCAGAGGACTGTGATCATTTACATGTCGTACAGAGCGCCACACTTCTTCTACCAAGTAATTCTTTGAAAATCACGGACGTCAATATCCCGTCTTTAACCAGTATGGAGTTGCTATTTCTACACCGTTTTTCCCCTGAAGTGCAGCCCTATTTGTAATACTCAAGACAGGACAAATTTTTGTCCTTCAAAAACAGTTGTCACTGCAGTTATCTTCACAAGACCTATCAAGTTCCAGACAGGCTGAATTATTTTTGTTCCTGGCAGAAAAAATATTTGACCCAGCTTTGGACCAAGGGAAAAAAAAAAAAGAAAAGAAGGCAGGATTTATAGTCCTCTATCCTTTCCTGCAACACACTGTAGCATTGTTAGGATGATAAACAGCTCTGTCCAATTTTCTGGACTAAAACACTTCAACTCCTTTTTTAACTGTCTGTAAAAACAGTGTCATGTCTAAATTCTCCCATCCCCAGATACCCAAGTGCTAGGAAAGATAATTACCTTGTCATCTCTGTCATCTTCTTCTTCCTCGTCCTCTAGCATGTCCTCCACTACCTGCAGACAGAAACAGTAGTAGTTGTCATGATTTAAAAAGGAAGAGTTTTGTTCTGTCAATTCTAAACCTTTTGTAGATGAAAACTTTATTAACATTTGAAATAAATGCACAGAAGGAAAATGTACAACTAGGAAAAAACACTTGATCTAGAGATTCAAATTTAGGAAAGTGTTATAGCTTTAATTGACCTACATTAGGGAATTATATACTGAAAACCTTTCCTGTACAAAATGCTTGCTTGACAATTTAAGTATTTAAAAGGTAGTTCAAAATTCAATGTATGATTGTTTTAACTAAAGGAATTCTTTGTCAGCTCCACTGGTGCCTAGGCAGCACACACAAATGCTTGCTTTAAATTTACTGTTACCTACAGAAACGTGCAACATTTTAAATAGAATTTACAGCATTCACCAAGACATTTTTGAGGAATACAAAGCTGGGAATAAATTCATAACTAGCTTATCTGCTTATGATCTACAATGATGATATATACCATATGCTCTATCAGCATTAGCACTATGTTTCTTAATAGTGATTTTATACAATCTGTGCATCTAACTTCCTGCACATTCAGAGCTAGCTGCAGTTGCCACATGTCTGTATCTATGTATTTTTCCATTTAAAGTCTTTTCAGTCTAACACTATGAAATATACACATACATTCAATTCATTCTCCAAATATTAGTAATTATTAATCACAACATGAGCATGAAATGAACCACTATTACATCTAGTTTACAGAGAGATTAAATGACTTTCCGAAGATGGTCAGTGGCAGATTCAGACTTAAAACCCACAAATCCCTCTCTCATAACACCGTGATCAAGTCTTCAGCCTACCCTACGGGGAAAATGCTCTGTTGGTGGAACTGAAATAAAGTTGTACCTCCTTATAACCAGAAAATAATGTGGCTCTTTCTTTACATCATTATTTATATGTAAGTACTTACTAGGATGTAAGAACATCCATAATGAAGGTCAGCAAAGATCCACCTAGCCCAGTGTCATATTATGGATGCAAAAAGTGTACACTAGGGATTATATAATATGTATAAAAAGGACAAGAGAAGGAAAAACTCTTTGATTAATACTTTGGCCTATTTTACAGACTTGCCACCAAATAAAATGATAGTTTCGATGTAGGTGAAGCTACAAACAGTTTTAGTTCACTTGTCATTTAAGACAACACATTAAAATTATAACTTCATAATCACCCCCCCAAACACAGGACATTCTCTTCAAGTCCAAATCCATGTCCAAGAACTAAACGGACTTTAACACTATCCAAGAGCCAAATTCAGGAAAGAGAAGAACTTAAAAAAGTGTGTTTATCAGATGCCTTTCTCTGAGTTAGCTCAACCATCAAGAAAGCCCCAGTTAATCATGTTTCATGGGCCCACGCAAAATGTAAACAACACATAGATCGATTTAACATGCACAGAGCACTCTGCATACATGCAAGTCAACTGCACAGTTCAAAACATTTCCAGTTTCAACTGCTCATTCTTGTGTGAACCCAGTCCCAAAACACCTCTAACAACGAGCCTGGGACTTTGGAGGGGAAGGAGCCTCCAATTCTGTCTACTGGCTACTCTGTCCTGGAGCTTAGAATCAAAAGAAAGATTAGAAACACAAAGAAACAGTGAAGAGTCAGCATGTCCAAAAGCCCAAGGAAGAAGCATGACCCGAGCAATTAAGGAACAATTACTCTTGAATTCCTTCCTGCCCAGAAGAACAATTTTATCAGGAGGAGCCTGACTGACCGAATCTTCTGCAGCCTCTGACCTGATGCCAGCCAGGCAGACGTATTTGTGAATCCCCTCAGGCTGAAGAAGGAATCAAGGCTGGGCTCTAGCCGCTATCCGTGAAGAAATAGCCTCCCTCACCAGTTTCTCCTCTGTTTCCCATTTAGGCCAGCTCTGCTCCACTTCCTAAAGAAAGGGGATTGGAGATAGTGCCCAGAAGTTTGGGATGGTCACACCTCTCAGCACTGAGAGAGGGAAATGTTGAGAACATGTTGTCGAAATGCTTGTCAGCTCCTGCTTAGCTCAGTACGCCACTTTACGCATCCCATTTGGAGGCATCGGAGAGGTCCTATCTTCATGGACCTCTCTGTGGAAGCCAAGGCGTTCTCAGTTTCCCATGCACCTGCATCACCTTCTTGTTCCTCTGCTCTCTTGGTAGCTCACCACCATCTTCCCTGGGCTGTTCCGAGTGTTTGGGGAGCTGAGCTGTAAATCACATCACTGGACTGATTGAGTTCTTCAAAAAAACCCACCCCAAAACTTTTGAGCGGATGGTTTCAGTGACCCAGTTTACAGGGCAGCTCCAGGAACACTGGCATCAGCTCTACTGAGGCGAACTGAGAAGAGAGGACAAAAACAAGCTGTTAAAGGCTGCAGCAAGATGGAAACCCTCTTAAATCAGTTTTGCCACACACACAGAAGTCTGTAATTACATCATTAGGTGACTAAAGCCCAAGGTATAAACCTGAAACTGTTGACTCAGATACTGCCTACGCCTGGAGCTGACTAAACTCACTAGGTCTCTTACTTTTCAACATTAATATTCCCCAGACACTTAAAGATCTCTTTTATGTACATCCAGAAATTCCTTGTCTTGACAGGATTGAACAGCAGAATGCTTATCTCACATTAGCGCTAAAGTTAGCACGGAGACAATTAGTTGAATTGGAAACCTCTAAAATTGTTGCAAACGATGGCACCTCACTGAAATCACTTGCATGACAATACCCATTCTAAATTATCCTGATAATAATACTTCAAACTCACACTTTTTTTCCTTCCCCATCTAATGATCTCAAACTACTTTACAAGCTCCTATAGAAGAATTTTAACTTGTTCAAAGGACGTAAAAAGCCCTTTGAAATCACTTCAAGCCCGGGACTAAGCCCAGATTTCCAGCTCCTCCATCCCATTTTTTAATTCAAAAGCCACTACCAGTCTATGCTCTTGTTCTAGGTTAGTCATATCATCAATGACATTGAGCTTTAGAGTATTGAATTGTCGGGAAAGGAAAACAGAATTTTATTACTGTAGCAAAATAAAATGTAGTAAAAGTGTTCCTATGCCCACGATGCATAAATGAATTCTTTGAAGTATATGAAACTTAGCCCATGCTTTCACTTGTTTTGAAATTCAAAAGGAAGAGTTAAAAGAAAAAAAACCCATGAACATTCAGACAGTACGGACACAATAACACAATTTTTCAAACCACCAAAACAAGTGCTTTCAGAACTTTGACACAAATTAAAACAACAAACGTAGATTCTTCATAATCTTATGATATATGAAGAACAGGTACACCGAAGCCTTACAAAAGCCGTATACTGAAGTACAATCTGTTCCTGCAGAACAAAGCAAGGCTGTTCAAGAGAGGTACAGTGAATCTGAGCAACAGATTTCAGTTTAACATTGCAGTAAGAATACTGCAGGGAAAAAAGGCACAATGGAATTTTTTCTCCTTTGATTCTGCCTCGTTGCTATTCAAATAAAGTGCCCATGTGCTGCTTTGGTTTGAAGGAACGCAGTAGTTATTTGGATCTCTATGTCAAGCATTGTACCTGGGGGAGGTATGATGGGGGGAGGGAGGAGACAGGGGAGGAGGTAGAGGAGAGAGAGGGAGGACAGGAAAAAGCATATGAGGATAAAATGAAACATTAGAGTTATTTTATTAAAAGTTCTATGGCAAAAATCTTAGATTGCCCCTAGAATACTCACTCTAAATTATGCCTTCCGATACCTTGCTAGAAATCAAGTAGTATTAATCAAACAAAGGAAGGGCACTGGGGAAATCAGAAAGATCTAATGCAAGCAGTTAAAAGTGACATGACCTTCTGTAATGTCACTTGTCACAGACTTATATGCCGCATACTGGTAGAAGGTCTTGAAAGAACTTGTTTCTTGGTACTGTCCCTTGAATGCAATACTAATACAGATGACATTTTAAAAAACACACGTAGATGGTCTCAAATACGGCATGTCAGCTACTTCACGGCCAAACAGTAAGCAGGTGATGTTTAAATGTTGCAAAGTAAGATCCTTCCTGTGCAAAATAGCCCTATTAAAAGCTTATTAATGAGAAGGAACGTGCAGTCTAATTCCTACGTACTGCCATCATTCCTGGTCTACTCCCACCCTCTTTGAGGAACTCACTCTATAAATACTGTATGATTCATCACCCATGGGAGATGTTTGGTCGCAGCAGCAGCTAGGCTACACCAGGTCACCAGAAGGAACCACAACCACCAAGTTTGCAGGCTGAAGAAAACTCCGGTGTTTGTGGGCTAGAATGCGGTCTTTTGAGGAAGCTGACAATGAAGTACAACTTGCATTTATCCTAAAAATGATCTATTGACTGAAAAACAGGATAGGATTTCTGAGAAAAGAATTCATTTTGACTTCTAGCCTCAACACCTGCAAAGTATGGTTTGATTCCAGTTATTTACAAGCATGTTGAACCAAAACCCCATGAGAGAACTTTAAAACACCTCCTGGACCTAAAGACACTGTGGAAAAATGACACACTGAAACTTAACACTGCTTTTAACGAAAGGTCCCTCTCTCTTGGTATCAGCCTGCCGTTTCTCATACGAAATGTGCAAACCGCAAGTCACTCCATGAATTGTCTTCTGTTCTAATTTCTTTGGCTGATCCAACTGAAACAACTGCACAGAAGATACTTCGATGTCTTTACGTGTTAACAATACCAGATATCTGCTCTGCACTAATATGCCAAATAAAGAAAAAATAGAAGGAGAGGCACTACCGGATTGCAGATAACCCGTTACCTTAATATTCTTCTTTAATGTGAAGCAACGCCCCAGGCCTGCCATTAGCACCTCTCTAGATTTGCTTATATCTTACTTGATGCAGTTCTTCAAACACAGGGGGTTTCAAATGCCAAACAGAAAAAAACACTTTTTATGCTATATCATGTTATGGTATCAAAATATCTGCGGACATTTGTATTTCCACATAAAGGTATTAACATTCATAAGACAAAATAAAAGAGAGAATGACATTTGGTTCCGAATTAAACACATTTTAGATGTGCAATGAATGTGATACTGTTCGGGACTGTCTGGATTTCATGTTAATTCGTACTGTCCCAACATAAACTGTACCCTATGTTTGTGCGTCACTTAATTCAGTGTTTATGTGTAAATGTAACATAAAATTGTGCAGTGTGTATGGATTAAGAAGGATGCATAAAACCACTTGGGCCTCTCAGGTCATTTCCAAGTACTTGAAGTCGAAGCAAAGACGTCCATTGTCAATAAGCCCGCTATAGCGGCAGTTTTGTGCTCATTTTCACAACATGACGTCTGTCTCTTTCATGGAATTGTCGAGGAGAAACTTTACAGGAGATACAGCTTAATTAAAATGTCCACCTTTTTTATACCACGTTTATAAGGAAAATAAAAATCAAATTAACAGATTCTGATTTAATAGTATATCTGGAATACAACTGATCCTGATTTATACTATTAATGTTTTGACCTTGGGGTATTTAATCTGCAGTAATCATCAAGATAACTGAACCACTAGATGTAATAATAATTAGCGTGATAAGCTTGCCAGTGAGGTTGAATATATTGCAGTACAGAAGACAGCAGACTAAAAAGAAAAGCACTAGTACTTTACTGCTAAAATACTTCCTGATTTTTACAGAGACACTCAAATACAATTATTTCTTACAGAATGCATTTTGTTAGCTTATTCTGGGAAGCGCTCATGTTGTAATTTAGCCTGATTCTTAATAGGAAATGAGACTTTAATATGGCTATCAGATGCCTTTTGATGCATGCTACTGATTACATGTAGTTCTGTAATGTCAACAACAGAATTTTTATGTGCAGTATAATAAATTTCTTGGCAACATGCATGGGCAGTAAATACAGTTTATTATACAAGAACATGTAACCTTTTTCCTGTTGTCAGCTTTTTATGCCCCCAATATTCAGTTGCCAACCAGTAGTTAAGACTAAGTCATTTTTAACATAAAAAAGGCACAAGCAGTAGGCCTTTTTCACTGTATTTCTTTCAATATTTGGTTCTCATTTATTTTAGCTCTTTCTTGTATTTACACAATGCACTGTGAACTGAATATTAGGAGTTTATTTGAAGTATGTCTCCACCTAAAGGCTTCAACATGTACTGTACCCTTGAAATGACAGATATCTTTTAGAATGCTTCATTTTTAGTTCAGCAGAACGAAAAAAAATGTTCTTTGCCTGACTAAGTATCAATGGCAAGTTTACTGTGCAGGACTACTAAAAAATAACACCTTCACAAAGTTTTGTGAGCTAGAATTCTTGGGCAAAACCTCATGACAAACTATCTTATTAACAACACAATGGCTCAATATTGGTTTTTCACTGTTATTGTTACTTCTCTTCAAATAGTTTTCAGATTCTGGTAGGACCACATACGCTTCTCTTATAAAACAGCATTTATCCAAATAATTTTAAGCTTGTAGGTGTGACACAGTTGATTACATTCAAATATGGAGCTGACAAGCTTTTTGGTAGAAAAAAGCTGTGTTACGTATTTTAGGTGACAAGGTACATAATACACATATTATTGTAATCTCAGTTAATCCCCCCCCCCAGGTATTGATACATTTCGGTAAATACATTAAAACGGCAGTACAATCTCAAAGTCCTTAAAGTCTAGGCTGAGTTAACATGTGCTAAAGCAAAAGAAAACGAAACCAAAGATGAACAAAAATCTCACATAACTATGGGAATTTTTACCACAAACTAAACTTATGTTAGTTTATATAATATTGATTATTTATAATAGCCACTACAACCTGTCAAGTGAATCTTGTTGCCATGTAAATCTTGATGCAAATGTAAAAAAAAAAATCATTAAAACAGCCTCATAGAAAAAAGGCCTCTATGTGCAGTGAACTTCCATTTTATTTTAGATGCCCACAATATTGGAAGACTATATTTGAAAAAATGTGGCAAAATCGAAATGAAAAAATCAGTTGCTTTATGACAGAAAAAACCCCAAGTTTTTTAAATGCTGGAGATATCTAGGGTGGGGTTTTGGTTTTGGGGTTTTGTCTTCAGGTGACCAAAACCAGCCAAAATATTCCAATTCTGTAGTGCATTTGTTTTTTGTAACTGCTACTGGGATGAGAACAGCCACGCCGTTTTAGCAAGGGGTTACTACATAGGCTGATACTGTATGTAAACCTCTGAGGCAGGGATTCTAACTGCAGTGCAGGCAGCCTCTTCTAACGGTAGCCCAGATCGCCACTTGCGGTATTACATTCTATTATGCTGCAGGAGAGAAATTCTTTCTGCCCAACTTCTATCTTTATAGTGTAGTGTGTGGCTGTTAAATTAGTGCATAATGCATTTAAAATATTTATAGTACCAACACTTAGTTAAATAACCTTTATGTAAGATTTATGTTGATTTGTTCATTTCTCATTTAATGGCAAATTATGAAGAGCATGTTTCATAAAGATAATTCTCCATTTAAATTCAGCAGGCCATTAAATATTAAAATTATGTTTCTGATGCAATCTAGAGCAAATTTGTCCAGCTTCAGCGATTATTTGTACTCATAAAAATTAGACTTGATTAATAAAATTTAAATGCTTGATTAAGCTGACATTTTCATGTTTCTTTTCTGATTTATTAAAAAAAAAACCCTGTCCCATAGTGGGGCACTATAGTGTATTTTTCCTCCTGACTATATGGATAGCATAGAAAGAACAAACAGCTGCATGAAGACAGCAATGGTTCTCAGCAGACTACTTAATATTCAGGCACGTGTTGCCGGTGGTCTTTGTGCTCTGATAGCACCCAGACTGAACGCGCAAACAGATGATGACCTGTTTGCAGCAGTCTTTCTAACCTTTTATTGATGATAACAAGTGGAGAGCAAGTTTGCGATTCTGATTAATTTGGCAAAAGTAAGGCAGCTGCACATTGTAAGAAAAGCTCGTGGACTTTGCTGCACCGTTCAGAGTGATGTGCTGATGGCCATCTGGCTCACTTTCTCTTTCGAGGTGCAGAGGAGAACGTTAGTTAGTGGTTAGAAAACATAAGGTAAAATCCTTTCTGTGTGACGTTGAAAATAATTCTATAAAAACAATCGTATTTTCCTTACTTTTAGAGGTGTCATAAATCAGACTTTACATACATATTGTTCTACGCCTAAGTCTGTATTCTCCCACCAGCCCTGTGTTTTGGAGATTTTGTGGCTGCTGATGCTGCTATCAGACCAGAGGCAAAACAAAGCCAAGTTGTAATTGCCAACCTGACAACCCCCTTTTGTATCATCTTGTGCAAATGACATAATCCAGACACTCTAGCTAGAATACAGGGAGAATTATGTCTATTTTTGCCATACATTCATAGCAAGAATTTAGTCCTCAGCAGAAATCACTGCTGGCTCCCTGGCAGAAGAGGACTTCTGGACTTCAAGCACAACCCCCTCAGTACTGCACAGGCAATGGATCTGAAGCACTTGGTGCTTGTCCTGTATTCAGTTGCAGATGAAACCCTTTGAAACCCTTTCAAACTAAGAACTTTATGGACTCATGCTTCCACGCTTTAAGACCATAATGTGAAGAAACACAGAAAAATCAAGTTACTACCTTGTTTATTTGCTTGGTAACTCAGCTTTCAATTTGCAGGAGAACCAGTGGTTAGAGTCAGACACTTTCCTGGTGGGGCTGGTTTCTGTATTGAATGTACAGCAAAGTGGCACTCTCTGCCTCAAACAGGAGCAGCAACAAATTCACCAGAATCTCTGACAGGGACTGTTGCCTTGCCCCCAGAAGAAAGGGATTTGGACTTTAAGCAGAAAAGCTCTTCTAGCTGCAGCTGAGCTGGGGTTGCACAACAAACTCAAGCTTGTCATGCTTACCACCCTTTCTTGAGGAAAGAAGGAATCCAATGACATGGATATATTCGTAAGCACCCTTCTTCCCATCCCCCCTTCTGTTTTCCTTCATGTGGTAATTTCCAGAAAACACATAAAGACAAATTAAAAATCTGAGTATATATATCACATTGGAGAACTATATTGAAAGTACCCACAGAAACTCAAAAAATTTGAGTTAAAATCTCAAAATGAAAGGTTGCCTTTAACAAAAGTTATTTTTCTTCTATTCTCAAAATTTCATCCTAAACATGTCCAGCTCTAACTTTTAATAGAAACATATACTCTAGAAACACAAGTCATCAAAGCCTATTTCGCAAAAAATCTCCAGTGAAATTAAAAGATGTATTGTGCCATTTTATATCACTCTTACAAGATTAATAATATGTGTATATACTCTATTATACAGATTCATAAGAATTTGTGTATGGCACATTAACTCCCAGCTGCTCACCATCATTTTCTACGCAATGACATGTGCAACTTGAAACTTCAAGAGGAAATTAGCTATTTAATATTTCCTTAAAGGCTCTAAGTATTAACTATAAATGCAGGATGTGAACTGAAGTGATTAAACCTCTTCTCCATAGGGGTATATATGGCAGAAGAACATTCACAGGTAACTCCAGGCATGTGCATTGTTCTTCTATTAAATTTTAAATTGCTTGGGAAAAAACCCTAACAAATAATAGACCAAAAGGAGAGAAGGATTAGTATCTTCAGTCAGAGAATCACAGAGCGGCAGAGGTTGGCAGGGACATCTTGAGATCAATCCCCCTACTCAAGCACAGATCACGTCCAACCCCCCTACTCAAGCAGGGTCACCTCTGAGCACGTTGCCCAGGACCATGTCCAGTAAGGTCTTGAACAACTCCATGGATGGAGACTCCACATTCTCTCTGGACAACCTGGTCCTGGGTGTGACCACACTCACAGTAAAAGTGCTTTCTTGTGTTCAGATGGAATTTTGTGGATTTCGGTTTGTGCCCGTTGATACCGTCCTGTCACTGGGAACCACTGAGAAGTGCCTGTCTCTCTTTTCTTCTGCTCCCTTCAGCTATTCATACACATCGTCAAGATCCCCGAGCCTCATCTTCTCCAGAGCAGTCCCAGCTTGCTCATCCTCTCTGTGTAGGCCAGATGCTCCGATCCCTTCACCATCTTCCCTTTGCTGGGCTGAAGTGCAACTCCCCCTCCTTGCCTTCCCAGCCTGTCCTGACTAAAAGCCTGTATACATCCATTGCACGCTGGAGGTGAGAGCAATCCCACCATGTCTCCGTGATCATGCATGCACGTAGACCTTTTAACTCCGACTGGCTCCTATGCTGTGCACACCGATGTACAGGCACTTCAGGGAGAGACCCCCTGGCATGCTGGCTTCCCAGAAAGGGTGTCAGAGCTTCTTCCAGAGCCACATTTCCTCATTTGTGTGCCTACACCTGGGGCGGCCCCCCTCTGCCCTGTTTGGTTGGTTTTGAGGTCTCTCCTGTCCACTTCACCCTGCACCCAACTCAGACCACCACTTCCTCACTTGATTGTGGGTCATCATCACCTCCCTCCCCCATCATTTCTAGTTTAATGCTCTCCTCATCACATTGGCCAGCCTTTTGGGAAAGAAGATTTTGCCCCACTTGGTGAGGTGGATCTTGCCTCTTCCTAGCAGTCCTCAATCCTCAAGGAGGATCCCATGGTTGTAAAAACCAAGTCCCTGTTGTCAATAACAGCTGCACAACTGGTTGTTGACCCACCAGATCTGTCCACTCCTCTTCCAGCCCCTCCTCCTCAATGGCAGTATCAAGGGGAAGACCACCTGGGCTCCCTGTCTGCCGCCTATTTAGTCAAGGAAGAACAAGAACTTGCAAGTGTCACCAGAGGAGATCCAATGTGCCTGTTACAGCAGTTAGGCGGTATGGCCCAACAGCTGAGAGGCAGTCACAGTTTGTCTTGATTGCGGGAGTCAGGATTACGTACACAGGGAAAAAAATAAATTGATAACTATGCAAAGCAGGTTTCATTTGCAACATGACGCGTTCCAGCCACAGCATCAACGGTTTCCTCTCAGGGAAGGGGGACCAGAGCAGCTGGAGAGTGTGAACATTTTTAATCACTTAGAGGGATTACCTGACCATTCCTTAAGTTAGGCAGCTCCAGGAGGCAGTCAGAACACAGCCTGCAGAAGCCACAGAAGTAGAAAAGCAGGAAAAAAAGAAGATTTTTTCCCACTAACTGCAGGCAGTTCTAGTAACTGTGACTTTTGCTTAGAAACAGAAGTGAAAAAAGGACCCCGGACAGCAGCGCTGCTGTTTTCTCCAAGCTATAAAGGTGAGGGTTTTTTATACAAGTGAAATGTTAAGTAGTTTCTTGAAAAGACTGAAAAGAAGCTTTAAACCCCAGCATACTTGCTGTTAGTTTGGATATATCTAGAAGTCTTTCAATTACAGCTGCGTGGGATGAACTTTTCTGTTCGCCCATCTATTGTAAGATGTGATTTGGGGCTCCCAGAGAGTCAAGGCTGCTATGAAACAAGCCAGCCCTTTGCTCTCACTCCACCCTTGCTCTCCCGGAGCATCCCGAGCGGTCTGTCACCGCGCCATGCTCCGCTACCCTGTACCGGCCACAGGCACAGGGCTCGCAATCTGCTGCATGGATCCAGTGCAGGGGACAAGTGCAGCGGGGACAGAAAAGTGGCAGCAGTTGACACCTCTCCTCTCCCTCAGAGGATGTGAAAACGATGCTGGAAAAAAGGCAGGGAGAAAAAATAAAAGCAGTAAGATCCACTCAGTTCTAGTCTTTGTGTTTAGGTGGTGATGGTTTAAGATGAGAACAGCCGTTGTGCTAAAAATAAATTATTTCGTGAGGTCAGGTATTTTGGAGTACGATCATAAGGAAGTGCAAGGATCCTTGGAGAAAGCAGCTAGGTAAGCTTCAGGCAAAAATGTTACTGCAAAATTCAGACGAAAGCATTAAGAATGCTATTTTAGTGATTTTTTTCCTTGCTTAATATTGGAAGTAAATATTTATTCTGCGATTTTTTACAGCTGCCACATGACTCAACGCCAGAAGTTCATTCATTTTAGATCAGTTCTGAACTCTCATAGGTTCATTTAGAGAACTGTCTGCTAAATCTACATCTATCTACATCCGCTTACACCAACATTTAATGCAAGAGTCTGTATTTCATGAAAGCCTATCTTTCAGAAACACAACTAATCTTGATCTAAGTGTATGAAAGATAGAGAATCCAATGCTTCTCTTTGAAGTTTGTGCCAGTGTTCAACAAAAACCACAATGACGATCAATTCTGCAAAGAGTCCAGCTGAATCCATGACAGCAATAGTGCCTAATACGCTGCTTCACCTCTCTGTCGGACTTTCCAATAGACTTATCTCCTGTTGGTAAATACGCTTGGGGCCCCTCCTTCCCCCAACCT
This sequence comes from Fulmarus glacialis, assembly GCF_000690835.1. Classification (NCBI taxonomy): domain Eukaryota; kingdom Metazoa; phylum Chordata; class Aves; order Procellariiformes; family Procellariidae; genus Fulmarus; species Fulmarus glacialis. The sequence continues at coordinate 146,773 of NW_009198346.1, read as the reverse complement.
CACTGCACTTTTAATTCAAGAAAGGACTTGCACATCTAACTTCTTAGGAGTCGGAGTAAATGGCAATAATCATTCTCACACTCAAATGAGCAGCGCAGGCTCATGTTATGACAGAGCAGCCCAGACCATTTGGCAGATGAATTATTCCAAAGAAAGTAAGTTCCAAACTACTTCAGAGAAACTGATGCCCAAGAGGACAGAGCAAACGAAACCTTGTCTATAGAGACAGTCAAACAAGGATGAGTGAAGGCTGGCCCATCTGCCACATCCAGACAGAAACTTAGTCATCGCTCTTTCATTGACCTGCAGAAGAGTGCAGTCCCTAATGCCTGAATGGCGACACAACTGAGAACTGTTTTCTTGTAGGGATATTACAATGGAAGCTAACTCTTCTGAGCTAGATTTGAAGGTCCCAAATTTAAGTATTTTCCACAGACATCACACAAGTATAAAGTGCAGACAGTTTTCAACTACGCTTGTTTAGCGTTAATTGAGTAAGAAAAGCTAACAAATATATTTATCTTTGTGTCTTATCATTAGCTTGAGGATTTCAAAGTAACTGCTAAAGATAGATGATATTCCTAAGATATGTAGTCAATGATTTCACTGAGGCACACAAGGAGACCCTGGAGACCTGAGAACAGAAGCCAGATCATGTGAATCCTGAAGCATTCTCTAGCCACTAGGAAACACTGCTTAATTAATTTAGTTAATATTTACACTCTCAATAGGAAAACAGAAATATTTAAATGACTCCTAATCTAATGATACTGTGCTAATGACCTGAGCTAAGGACTTGTGATATTACTGAAGATTTGTGAGTTAATTAGAAAGGCATCCAGTAAGTCTGCAGATCACTTCATAGAAGACAGGTGCTCATCATGATGATAACCAAGCTCAATTCATTAAAAATGAGGTCCCAACTTACTTCTGATAAAACCTAAACAAAAAATAGTTATTAACGGCACAGATACCAAATATTTGGGAAGAACATGACTGGTTGATACAAGCTGTATAGCTTGGTCTGAAGCAATCTCAGCAACAGGAACATTTTTAGAGCAGTATTTGGTGTGCTCAACAGAGAGCCCATCAATAGCTTCATTATTTTGTTAGAAAAGTTACATGACCCAATTAATCTTCACAGGCAGGTGGTATTTCAGAGAGAAATGAAGTGTATTGCAGCTCACAAGTGAAATCTCTCCTTTCACAAGGGATTTCAGTTACTTGTAAAGTCTTCAGGTCGAGAAGCTTTCAGCATTTCAGGCAGCAGGAGACTAAGGGCTGTGATTAAGTAATGCATCTTTTAAATCTTGATCTTAGGCTTTTTCCATAAATGTAACAACCTTTGGGATTAGGGAATACCTCTATCATTCCCACCCTTAATTTTAGATGACCCTTGGAAGCGTAACACTCAGTGATGTAGACAGGTAATACCAGTGCCAGGATCAGGGATGTATCAGTTCGTCTGGTGACTAGTAATTGCCGTTGCTAGGCATTAGGGTCATGGGATCATTCAGGCTGGAAGGGACCTCCAACCTCCTGCCCAAAGCACGGCCAGATCAGGCTGCTCAGGGCTTTATCCAGTCAGGTCCTGAAAACTTCCAACAGGCAACTGCACAACTTTCCTGGGCAACCTCTTCCACTGCTTAACAATCGTCAGGGCAAAAAGTGTTCTCCAGTCTGAACCTCTTTTGCTTCAAATTATGCCTGTTGTCTCTTCCACCAGACATCACTGTGAAGGGTCTAGCTCCATCTTCTTGATAACCTTCTTGTAGGTAGTGGAGGGCTGCTGTTCAGGTCAGCTTCTATTCTCCAGGCTCTTTCGAGCCCACTTCCCTCAGCTTCTCCTTACAGGGGCAAGTGCTCAAGCCCTCTCACCATCTTGGTGGCCCTCCACTGAACTCGCTCAAGCTAATCAACATCTTTCTTGAACCGGGGTGCCCAAAACAGGACACCATTCTAGATGCAGTCTAGCAAGAGCTGAGCAGAGGGGACAATTGCTGCCTTCAATCCACGGGCTGTGCTCCTGTTAATGCAGCCCAGGGCTCTTTCCTGCTGGGCTCTTTCCTGCCGGCTCATGTTTACCTTGCTGTCTTCCAAGACGCCCAGGCCCAATTCAGCGGAGCTGATCCCCAGGCAATCAATCCCCAGCCTGTACCATGAGTTATTCTTCCCCAAGAGCAAGAATTCACACCTTGCTTCTTGAATTTCATAAGGTTCCTATTGGCTCATTCCTCCAGCCTAACTAGGTCTCTTTGAGTGGCAGATCCAGGGTATCAACTGGTCCCGCACCCCTGGTATGACCAAAAAACTTGATGGGAGTGCACTCTGCCACCTCCCACAGGTCACAGAGAGATGTTAAACAGGACTGGTCCTCGTGCATGGTTATACTCCACTTGTTACCAGCCTCCATTGACCACTATCCCCTGAGACCAATTACCTAACTCCACCTATCCAGTTATCCATGCAGTTATCCATCCATAATGTCCTAGGCAGCACACTGCTTTTGGGATATGAATACTGATACAAATATCAAATTCATAAGGCTCAGCAATAAAACACATGCAAAATCCTTAAGTGGCCTGGATACTAGAAAATTTGCACAGCACAGAATACAACTTCAACTTTCGATATGTACTTCTGCAAATCTGAACCATGCTTTTATTATTAATAAATGTCAGTTATTAGTAAATGTTTGCTACTTCATATCCCAACTACATGCACTTAAGTAAATGATAGCATTAGATGAGGAGAAGAGAATAAGAAAAGGCTTATATTAAACTCAATGAATGGTAACATATTAATGACAAAATGTGAAATACAATAAAATGTGATACATTCTGAAACTGTTAACAAATTGGAATAATTTTAACCTTTAACTTCAATATGTGAAATAAAAAATGCAACATAAGGACTTAGCCACACAAAACCATTTTCAAAGACTTTGCCTTCTCCTGACCAATAAGCCTTTCATCTCTGCTCCCACACAAACCAGATTCTGAGGCTAGTACATGTTCTACTGTATTTTTACACGACATTTTCAAGAAAACCAGACACATTTAATGGACAGCTGGAGAAAAATTAAATTGCAGGTGGGAAAATTGTCCATCAAGCGTTGTGAACTGAGACATTTTAAAAAAGATGTCATATTTAAACTCAGTTACAAAATTTTATCTAGTTAAAGAAAGAAAAGGACATGTATGCACTTGAAGTAGAGAAGACTTACCGTATCATGTTGCCTGTTATCTTTCCCTGATACGATCAAGAAGTAGTTCCATGCCAGCAGCAACAACAAAGCCAGTGGTATCATGTAGAGCTCAAAGTTCCAGACCACAAAAAGAAAAAGCTAGAAGACAGAGCAGGAAAAAAAGTGATTCAAATCAGCATTACATTAAACTCTTGTGCACAGTTAAGACCAATAAATTAAAACAATTCCAAAGAAACCCACCTCTCTTTAGGCAGGAAAGTTGTTTAACCACTTTGCTGACTAGCCACTTACCTGCATGAAACAACTGCTACAGTTTCCATTGCTTCGTACCTTAATTCTTGCAAAGGGAAAATTGATGTAGTGTAGTCTAAGAAGAATATTAATTGGTCTCTTGTAAAATAATGCTTATGTGGACAAAATAATGCAAAATAGCATAAAAATAAGATCACAATTTAAGAAAGAAAAGGTTAGTTATTTCCATGGATAAAAATTAATTTGCTGTTTAGAAGAAATAACTTGGTCATTTCGTAGTAATGTCACACAAACAAGCAGAAGTAGTAAACATCACAACCAAATCTGAAAAAATCTTTTGCATAGAAAACTAGCAAAAAATCACTAAAAGGTAAAAACATACAACTATTTTAATGTAAGCCTCGTAAAGCAGTCCTGACCACAGACTCACCAAAAATGGGATGAAAAGCAATGCTGAGAAGCCACCTAAGTGCACCCCTTCAAAAACGATTTGTTGAAGTGTTTCCTCAAAACACCTCGAGTGCTCCGCGGCTGGAGGCTGGTTATGTGCCCCTCGATAACTGGGGCTGCTCGCCGGCACTGGGGGCCACGGGGTGGGCGCACCCCAGGAGAAACCCAGCTCCCCTGTACACCACAGCTCTCTGCCGCGGAGCTCTTCAAGCTTCACGGGCTGGACTTTAGCCTCAGACCCACCAAGTGGCAGAGGCACGTCCAGCTAGACGCTGTTCCCTGCTGGTGCTGGTACAAAATTATTGGTTTGCAGGAAAGAAATAAAAGTATTTGGACTTAGATGGGGTCAAACGAAAACCATTTTTACATCCAGTTTTCCCTATGAACAAGTCCCCCTGTGTTTTAGCCAGCTCTAGCCGTAACTTGGGTTTGTCTTCTCCTAATACTACAAAAACTAAAAATGAAAGTATTATAGCAAATCATACTATGTACCACAGCTGTATATATATCCAGGAACCTTGCTAAGCCTTTTTCACCCAAATAGTTAAGCTTTTGAGTATTTGTGTTTTTACTACATGCTAAAATGAATGAAGGTGTTGTGCCACGGAACTAGCAAACCTAAAGCAATGCCAACACCTAGGTAAACTAAATATAGGCTCACTTTCCCAAATCAGTCACCAAGATGTATATAAAGCCAAGTAAGAAGAAAATGGGGATTTTAATAGTCTTCTGCTGGATTTTTGTTTACTCTTTTGTTTCCTCTTTGCTCTTATCAAATACAAGCTCCCACATAAAAGAAAAAAAATCTGTATTTTAAGTAATCTGCTGTCTCAAGATCAGCTAACTTACCTCACCCCCCTACTATCTATCACTGAATGCTATGTATATGGAAGTCCTGTAAGGCTGCAAGACAAACACGACAAATACTGAAAGAACTGAAAAAGCAGTGTGTGTGACATACATAAGATATTGGCACTTCTAACAGTTAATATTTCATTTGAAAGAAAACTGTCTTTTTTAGGTTGTTTAGTTTAAGAGGAAATCTGTTAGAAATGGTAATGAATAAGAAGCAAACAACAGCTCATGGAATTTGAGAGTTCTTCTATGAGCTTGCTAACTACCCTTCTGAGAGCAAGATCTACGCGGATTTGATGCGGTAAATTTGATATAGCCAACTTAAAACAGAATTCGCATCTCAAAAGAAAAGCAAAAAATCCTTGCACCCTTTAACTGCAGAAACCCCCTGTGTCAATGGATACATGCTGAAGGGAGCTCTGGAACTCAACAAACAGCACCCAACTATCAGAAAAGCAAACACTAGAGATTACCTGTTGAGAAATGGCAATGCACACAGTCTTTCTTATGGTCCCATCTGAACTTTGGTTAGAAAGACAGAAAGAAAAGCAAACAATCCCCAGCTGCAGGGAAAATAAGCCAGAAACCTAGACAGTCTCAGGAGATACAGACCTGACCAGAGACTGAGGAACACGGTCATCACGTACCCTGTACTCCAGAACATCAATGGGTTCCCGTCCAAACACTCCTCACTTGAGGTCCCTGAGTACCAAATGATCCTTAAGAGTATTAATTCCTTACAGCACTGTACTCTGTAGGCCATTAAAATATATTAAGGTATTACCTCTTTATGACTTGTATGGACATATCTTTCAAAAACGTGGATATTACACCCGCCATCCGCTGTAGATGATTTTGCTGACCTGTCAGCTTCATTTCCATCTAGTCTGGCTGAATTTTAACCAGTTCCTCCTGTCTCAGCCAGGCACTAGGAAAAGAGGGATTCTGTATTTGCAACACAAATGAGATGTGGGCTGTGTGAGACCTGCGCAGTGATGGCACTGCAGGTGAAATGGCCTCACTGCCTTCCCCAGAGGAGAAATGCACTCACGAAACACACATGGGAGAACACACGCAGATTCCCCGTATTAGACAAAACTTTTAAGTAAACATGAGCAAACCCAAAATCTGGTGCAGAACAGCAAGAAAATCCAGGGACTCAGTTCTCAGGCATAAAGGGCCTGATAGCTGGGGGGAGAGGGAAGAAGGGAAGTGGTGTGTAGAAACCTGAACTTCACTTCCCACATGCAGGGGAGGAGAACCTACGTATCCATCCATTAAACAAGTATAGGGGGAAAAAAAAAAATCCAGAAAAGCTAAGGAACAAGTATAAAAGGGCAGTTCTGCGACTTGCCCATGTCTATAAAGACTTCGGAGGAACATGGACTGTATCTGGTATGATCTCTTCCAAGGAAATAATGGCTCTAACTCTGTCTAAAAAAAGGATCCTCATCACTACTGAAATGAGCCAACTATTTTAAGGGAGGAGTGGGAGTCTCAAAGGTTAGAGTTTAATATAGCTGCCATTTCCTACACAGAAGAATATAAGGGAGGACTCTTTTTCTTCTCCCCCATGAGATCAAGATTTTCAGAGTCACAGGCATGAACTGGCCATTTACAACATCACATCAGTTGATGCTCTTAGTGAGAGACACATGCATTAAATGATCATTCAGGGAGACACATGACACTATCCCTGGTGTACAACACTTCAAAAAATAATTTAAGTTAGAATATTGAATATCCTATTCTTTTGCAAACTACAGTATATTTTAAAAAGAAATCTCATCCAAAATGATTAACACTTCCTACTGTTCAGAAAAAAAGCCTGCCCTTTCAGACTAGCAGCTGTGGATCATTAGCTTTCCAGTGATGAGATGTGTTTGATGAGTATTTTTCTTTCTAATTAAGAGATGAGATTCTCTATTTGACTCTCTCTTCAGACAGAAGTGAAGAGAAAGATTTCTGCCTATGTGGAAAGGCCATATTCTACAGAACAATTATTTCAGATTTCTTTTTATCTACCTCCACCCAATTTCATTTCATTTTTAACAGAACCCTGTTTGCACCCACAGGCTTCACAGCATTAACACCTGCATTTCCCAGCTCTTTTAATTTTTCCTTTTGCTTCTGTTTTGACTGCCAGCAGAGAACAGCACGTAAAAAAAGGAGCTCCCCACGCAGGAGACGCTGGCCCAGGTCCTCGGGTGGAGGACAGAGCAGAGCACACGAGGAGGGAGCGCTGCGAGCACCTCTCTTTGAGAACTTTGAGAAAAAACTGGGAACCGCTCGCTCCACGGAAATGCCTGGCTTCAGTGGAAGTCCCAGGAGTGAGCGCAAGATGCTCCCAGCCGGCACGCAGGGAGCTTCCCAGAACCTTGATGTGCGGATCACCTCCAGGCAAGAAGGGCACGCCAGCCCTCCAGCTTCCCCCGGCCTCCCCCGGGCGGGCGAGACGCCCAGCCAGCCCCAGCTGACACGAGGAAGAGCCTTCGAGAGTTGTTGGCAGCACCCGGAGCCATCAGCTGTAACGTGTCGGGCCGTGGGTGAGATACGGCCATTCCCACCACCGTCCTGTCATGCCCCAGCCTCCTCTTCCAGTTGTGGCTTTCTCCGACCATTTTCAAAGAGGACCCTTACAGCCTCATTTACATATCACCTATATCCTTGCATTATATGCATTACCCAACTCCTGATTACCCTGGAAATGCAAAATTTGGCTGCACGGTGTTTTGGCACAATCACAAACAGAGCCGATGTCTGCAGCTCCAAACGCGGTGCTCTGCTCACAAGATCACCCATTTACCCTTTAAGCTTAAAAGGACAATTTTATTTCCTGAGGCTTTGTCCCTTGGAAGTATTCTCAGAAGACCAGAAAGAATGAAAGCTAACCCACATATCTGCATGGTACAGACTGCCTACTAAGTACTTCAGGTTTTAAGGCTCCCGTAAAATCCTGCATGGTGTTTACACTACGGAACACTTGAAAGTACTTTCCATTGTACCTTGGAGAGTCAGTAGCTTCCTCCATTACAAAATTAGTCAGCTACCTCTGGTGATCATGGCTCCTCTCACCTTGTATGACACTTCTATTAAAAAAATTAAAAAGGAAGTATTTCTTTTAGCTGTATCAGATCTCAAACACACTAGTATTAATGTAAACACTTATGGGAATCCATTTCAAACGCCCTCATTCAGGTAAGTCTGGAAGAAACGTGCCTTTTGAACATATCTTCCAACAGTTTCTTTCAGCAGTCTTGCAATTTCAGTTCCAATTACCTGAGTGCCAGTGCAGTCTGAAAGACTGGAGTCTAAAACACATTATCTGTTAGTCTGTTTCTTTAAATAGGCAAAAGTCAACTTCAAATAGCAAAAGCATGGAATGTGTGAAAAAGATATAGAAAAAATTTCATGTCATTCCTGCCTGCATTATTTTGACAGATATGCACAACCTTGGTTCTCTTTTTTAAATGCCTGAGGTCTTGGTAGTCTGAGAAATGCTGAATAATTCTTATTTTTGATCCTCTAAGAACTTTTCCTTTAACTCAGAAACAAACTTACAGGATTTCCTGCATCTTCTCTCTCTTTGCTGGAATTAGAACAGGCCAGTTAACTGCGATTTTGATTTTTACTCTCATTCTTTCTATTTACTTGGTGTAGACAGAGAAAATGGAGATAGTTCCATGATAAATAATAATAATATCTTAACAGACTGGATGAAGTATTATTTTAAACCCAGTCTCGATGAGGCTTTTGGTGTATTGAAAGACCCATGGTAGCTCTCGTTAGAGTACTTGGGTCCCATATCTAGAAGAACACTTAGTTTAAAAAAAAAAAACATTTCTTCCTAGATAGGACGTTTCTGGTCATGCTTTTTCCATGTTGATAACCTGTACAAAACCCCCATGGTTCTATTTCACCTCACTTCTTTCATCTAAGTGTGATTATTAAAGCAACAAGTCTGACAATTAGATGTGACTCACTTGATGTGCTTCAACCCACCCAGCTTGTTTTTGAAACACATCTACAGCTAGACTTACTTCATCTGAACAACCTTCATGATGATACTATCGTTCAATCGCATCATAACGTAAGCTACCTGTCTTTACAAGATTGTCAGCACCAATCAAACGTTCTAGTTAAAAGCTTGAAAATTTTCATTTAATTTTTGTTTACTTTTTTCCTTACAACTTTTAACTGACATTTCACATCATTTTCCAGAAGTGCTATGACTTTGCTTTGAGAATGTTGGCAATTCCAAAAACCCGAACCCCAGAGCACAAATGCAGAGCCATTTTAAACAGCACATGAATTACTGATATAAAATTCGTATCGCTGTAACCAGTTTCACATAACAAAAGTTAGGTGGAAATAAAAATGACACCTCTCTCTCCCTGTAAATATTTACAAAATGTGGAAACTCTTGGGTCATTTTTTTCCCTTCTCTTAGGAGTTTCTGAGCTGCATTATTACAGCTGCACAGTTAGTATCCAGGTTAAAATTAGAAAGGCAAAATATGGTTCATTGAGGCCATTCCCATACACACAGCCTCTTGCCATTTTCAGGGCACTTCAACACAGATTTGTTCTCTGACTGCTAAAGTGCAGACAAACTAAGAGAAATTGATCGCATTTTCCCTGTGAGCAGTAACACCGGTATCAAGTGACAAACGCCCAGCGAGGATACATGAGATCAAAGGCACGTCTGAGAACGGGGCTACTGGGTTCATCGAACCTCCGCCCCATTTTAATACTGCATTTTCTGAACAATACACAACTGTTTACTGAATGACCCATGCCTTTGTTTCAGCAACATTGCCTAGAAGACTGTTCTACACATTAATTAGTTTCCAAGTAAAAAAGTGCTTTTAATGCCTGTCCACAGATTGATTTTGCTTTGCTTTAATATATAACTCTTGGGCTGCCCTATTCTTTTTGGCACAGTTCTGCTGAGAGGGGTAGTCACCAGCTGTAAGATTCAAGACATTTTGTAATTCAAAGAAGTGTCCAATTTTACTCCGAGTTTTTTAAAAAGATGCACTTTGGGCCTCTCCCCACTGCACATATCTCTTCCCGTCCTGGAAATCAATCCTGTCCTTCCCAGTTTTAAAATTCCTTAAAAATTGGCTAACAGTTACAGAATTGCACGTACCATTTCTGTTGGAAGTGTCATACTACGAAAGATATTTCTAAAAAGTATGTTTCACGTAATTATTTACTCTTTTTTGCACACACAGATCTCTGTCACAAATCTATGTTTATATTCCTTTTACACAAAAATTTGGAATCTGGCAGATGTCTCCTCTGTTACAATTGCATTGCTATGAGGGTGGAACTGCTGAAAGTGTAAATGTACATGTCACTTGAGATGAAAAATCTGAAGTGTTGACTTTGTGAGCAGTGTAAAATCATAACACGGATCATGCTAGATGACTACAGCTATTTATGTGTAATGGATTGCCCCCCTCCTTCCTTACAGTTTGAGCTACTGAGCAGGGGCTGACGGGCTTTGAACCCACCTCCTGTTCCTCCCAAATTCCTGAATATTGTAAAATTAAATTGTCCGTCAAAGTTATTAAGCTGGGTATAGGGAAAAAATACTGGGTATCATCTTCTTTAGCTTACTGTGAATGGCTTGACTGTACATGCACTGTAGTCCAAACAACAGACATACTCTCCAGACATCCGTTATGAAAGCTGTTCCAAATGCTGTGTTTTCATTTACATCCTGTACTGCATCAGCTTAACTTTTTCTTCATTTGCTCCCTTATCCTCCATCCATTTTTGCAGATCAAGGGAAATCATTCAGCATTTAAAGACAAACACTATAAAAAGTTTAATACAGTAGAAATAGTCACCATTACCCAAACAATCGAAAATAAGACTTGCAGACTTACTTTTTCCAAAGAAAAACAAGTCACATGCTTTAAAAAGCTGAATGTGAACTACTTAAAATTCAAATGTTTAAATTATGCTCATCTTTATTGGTACTACAGAAAAACTAAACAACTCCTCCTCATCATTCATTCACAAATAACCACCATCAAAATAAATGGACCATTAGGATATTAGGAAGTCTAGCCATTGAAAAAGTAAGCCCTTTGGCTATAGGAAAACCTACACTTTGCCAACTGTCTGTCAGAAGTGAAAGGGACAGCAATAAAATTTAAATGGTATGAATGAAGACTAAAATCACGTGGTTAAAGGTATATGGGCAGTCTGTGATTTCCAGTGATAAAATGCAAAAATACTGCTTTTTGGTTTGATAACCACCCACATGTCTGGAACAAACAGAAATACTGGACTCCACAGAAGAGCACAAACACTTCCACAAGCTGTTCTGAAGGCTCATTTCACAGGCTGGAACTGTGTTGCCCTTACTATATTGAAGGTACCCTGGCTTAAAATTTTACTAGGGCTAAACCCTGTAATTTTGTTTCCACAACTATTTGGAGATAGCTGCATCAACACATTCGTTTCTCTGATGTCCTAGAGATGTCAACTGTTCACACACAGAAACCCCTTGCTGAGTCTGTCCCTTCACTTGGAGCTGAAATTAAGGTTGAATCAAGCAATCTTTCTGCTGCTTCTGTTTTTTTCTCTGTTCTTAAAAATATTCTGATATGTTTTGGGGTGTTTTTCTTCTTTTGGAAGAAGAGAGAGGCACCAAGGAATAGGATGACAGAAGAATCACCAAGAGGCAGGGCCACTGCTTTTCAAAATGATGAGAACATCCATTCACTGGAGCACTAATACATGTAGACATTCACATTTCCTTAGTGATTTCTTTAACATCTTTTTACATATTAGGACTGATTTTAGAAGGTGCCACTTGCCATCAATTATCACTTGATATCAAGTAACTTAGTCTAATGTTGGTTTATTTTAAATTTTCAAGACCAGCAATCAACCTTAGTGACCTTTCCAGGCTGATTTTCATACTTATGATTGATGACCTGCTTAATTTTGTTGTTCTATGATGTCTGGAGTATTGGTTGGGTATAACTGTAAAACAATAAATAAATAAAAGCCTAGGATTTGCTTGTCTTTCACTGACCAGCTTTCCTTAAGTACATATGGCCTAACCTGCAAGTTGTTCACACAATGTAAGAAAATGTCTTTCTACCTTTTAATGTACTTCTCTGTAAATACATTTTAATGAATAATAATACATTTCAGCTTCCTTACCGCTCTTTGTAACTTTATCTCCCAGTCTGTCTTGTAATTTTCTAATTTTCCCCTTCACTGATCTCAAGACTTCCCCCCCAAACTTCAGTTCTGAAAACTTGCAGAGTTATGTGTAGCATCTCTAGCCATGTGTGCCTGTTTCTATTTGCAACTCTAATATTAATGCAGGGCTGATATTACTGACTTCTCATTTCTTTACAGTGTTTTACTCTTTCTCTGTGGGCATCGTACAGTATTCCTCCCTTCCGCCCCAAATGATTTATTTACACGTACTTAGATGCCAGAGATATATATATATTAGCATGCTAGGCATATATTTTTCTTCATAATTTACCAAGCCTCTAAACTTTCTTGTGCAGAGTAAGATTGTAGAAGTGAGAAGTCAGCAGAGAATACTAGTTTAGACAGGAGAGCAAGGCAGCTCCAGGTGTTTGAACAACCTGAATTCTGTAGTTATAAGATCGTCCCTGGGCTGAGGCCACTGAGACAAGCGAGTATTTTTAGTTCCCTGGTAAGATAGCTATAATTATACTCTGCAATGCTTTCCTTAAACAAAATGCAAAATAAAACTTCCCAAGTTCATTTTTAGCTGGCAGTTTTCTCTAGTAGACTACAGTAGATCCCATGAAAGCTAAAGTATATTCAGACCCTTCTAGGTAAAAGTTAAAAAATTGCACTATAAATAGAACAGTGACTTCTGCTATTAGCATAAACAGTATGAACTCGAAATATTTCAGTGAGCTAAATATGAAGTTGGAAGTAGTTAGAATACAGTTCATGAAATTTAAGAGATCTATCTTGTGCATTCTCAATTTGAGTCTTTTTATTGTAAAACACAGCACAAAAGAGTGGAAGGATGGCTATTAACAATCCCTTTAAAATTTGGTAGAAACAGGAATGAATGAATAAAAAAAACAATTTAAAGAAAAACTAAGACAGTTACTACTGTATCACTACTCAATCTTCGGCTGAGTTTACTTCTCCACGTCTTTGCTAAACTTCTCTGGTCTGCAAAGCTCCATTCAGGTGCATTTGAGGAGTGGCACCAGATTCATACAGCATTTCCTGCAAGAGCATCATCCTGAACTGTTGGGAGCTGTACAAGAAATGAAGTCAGATACCTGGTTAAGAAATATGCTAGTCACACCTAACAATGGCTGATGCACTTTCAGTCTTGTGAGAAGTTTCCCTCAATACCCACTTAACTGCCCCGCTTAATGAGGGCAAGTAGAAAACTGACATCTCGGAGAAACCAGTGGTGCTGCATGAAGAAAAAGAACGTCAAAGGTAGACTTGCAGAACAAAAGTGACTTCTTTTTGTTAAGAAACTACAGGAAGAAACTCACATTCCAGCTGGAGTTAAGTAACCATTCATATAAGGTGCTCGAAAAACAGAAGCGAGGTGAAGGCTGAAAGAGAAGCAAAGGTGGACAACATTCAGAAGTTCATAGCAGTAACCACAGGCTCTATGGACACCAGCAAGCTAGATAGGGCACAAGCCACCCAAAACAAAGAAAAAGCATACCAAATAATTAAACATAATTACATAAATTCTTGAGATTTTTAATCTGATTTTTAAGGTTCACTGTTGCCAGATATATTGAGAAATAAAATTTTTAATCTATAACCTATAATGTAATTTGTCAAGACAAACAAATTCAACAAAACACGATTTTCTTTCTTATGATCCTAAGCGGAAGACTGTTTCCTGCTGCTTGTGTTGAGGTAATGCTTCTGCAGGGAAAAGTATATTGTCATGCTATTAAAAAACAAACATGCCCTTCCAATTGTTTCTCTGTAATAAATTTAATTATATTTGTATTTCCACAAACTACATTAAATCATATTTAGCACAGAGAGGTGTGCCCTGGCAACTTTCCTATTGTTTTTATGACTTTTTCCAGCCAGCAAATGCTGCAGTCCAAGCTGTCTCCCTTTTTACAATCATTGCTCTCCGTGCTGTAGTAGCTTGCAGGAAGTGCGGTTGTGCACTCCAAATATATGATATTTCATAGAATCTACCTCACCTTTCAGTAGTTCATTGTTTCAGCAACGTTACACTTCATTTATTTAGACGTCTGCCACTCCAACATGTTTAGCTGCACTTTAACATAGAAATGTTCCACAGCTCTAAAAAACCATTTATTGAGCCAGCAGCATCATCAATAACGTTTACTAAGCAGTGAAGAACAGTACATTTTATAGATGCTCATTTCAAAGCAGATCCTTAAAAGGTGAATAGGGGAACGCAGAGTATTTTATTGCTATCTACAGAACAGTGTATCATCATTCTTAATAGCCATTGCTACATTCTCAACTTTTTTGCAAAATAACACAGCAATGAAGGCACCGGTGTCAAAACAAGGACAGATTTTGTGTGTGTGTCTGTGCGTTTAAACGTGCTACACATACCAGGGTCGGGAATATTCTCCTTGAAAGGACCAAACTCTGGAATTAGACATTTCACAAATTTAAGTGAGCAGAACTCAAGACTTGGAATTATAAATATGTGGTTTCTATACCTTAACAGCCTATTCAAGTCTCAGAATCTTTCAGTCAAATCAAAACAGCTGAATATGGTATTACAGAAGCTCTCATTATGAACCACTTCCCATTCTAAAAGATTTTTTGCAATATTATAGAAGTTCTAATGCATTTATTAATCATAAAGGATCTGTGAAACAGAACAAGAAGTCTTCCCTAGCACAAAAGGAGTACATTTTCTTTTCCAAACACAAAATCACTAGTGCTTAGTTGATGTACACACTTGTGAAAAACCTCACTTCCCTACTCACTTTTGCATTGCTAGCAAACCAAAATAATAATGACCTGTCACGTTGAAGGAGACTGATGGTTTGTGAGCAGGCCTGGGCTCTTCAGAGCTGCGGCTCAGAGTTTACCACTTGAGATAACGCTCTGCATAATGGCAATGCGTGGCCGCTATCGTCACAACAGCGGGCTAAATGTTTTGCTGATGCTCGTCAAAGCTATTTGCAAGACTCAGGAGTTCAACTACCTGCTCTCTAGGGAAGTGTATTCCAGCAGGTACAGACCCCTCTACCCTTCTACTCCCTCTCACAGACCTCTGACCAGCTCTGATTGACATCCTTCCCCTATTTTCTACCTATTCTGTCTTTACCTAACTCCTGCTGGAAGGAAACGGGCTCATCCTCCACTGCTGGTTCTCACCTCACTAACCGCACTCAACTCTCTCTTCTGTTCTCGCCTCTCTTCCCAGACTGTCGCCATGCTCAGCAGGACCCTACCTTGTCCCCTTTCCCATCCTTTCTAATGGGATGCCTTTCTGTTCCCCTCCTCCTTCCCTAGTTTCCAATCAGAATTCCTCTTTTTTTATTTTCCCTGGAGAGCAACCAGAGGAGAAAGAAAACACGGGGGGTTTTCTAGCTCGATTCCTGCATATGTCCTTCCCTGCACTGGCTCTGGAGGACCATTTGCAGCCCTCGGTGCTTCAGGACGGAGGACCAAGGCTGCTAGTAGGAGAAAGGAGTGTATAAAAGAAGATGGTAGCCAGATGGACACATTTAATGTGTCTCTCACAAGGCACAGACAGGGCAGCTTTCAAGAGCTGGCCAATATGTGTCAGTGCGCAGGCAGAAAACAATGGGCAAAACACCAACACGAGAACTTGACCCTTTTTTAGCAAGTCCTGGTAAGTTTAAAAACATAGGAATGCATCCTCAAAGTGGTTGCAAATATTTTAAGGTAAGCATAAACATATATTTTTTCTAATTCAGAAACAAATAAACTACATCACTATATTGGCTCAATGGAAAGTTTCAACCCTAGAATTCGAAAACTGTCAAAGTCAAAGGCGACTGAGGAGATTACAGACAGATCTTAACCACAGACAGCACTGCTGAAATAACCTATAATAAATATCAGGCAGAAAAAAGGAATTTGGGTGTATAACCAGAACAGGATCTGCGTTATTGGAAAAAGTCTCTATGGAGATCTGAGATAATCACAAAAGCTGTCTTCCTCATTAATGATTTCACAGCTGCACGGTTCGTCCAAAATAGAACAAACTATCAAGAGTCCCTTCTCACAGTCTCTCTTCACATCTTAAAAGCATGAAACTTCTTATTGCGTCTTTGAAAACCCTCAGAGGAATTTAACTACTAAAGACGTACTGGTGTCTGATTCCACAGTTCCTTTTTTTTTTAAATACTGGTGAGGTGGAAATCACCATAGCTGGAAGAGACCTGCCATGGCACCAAAAATAATAGATACCAACTAAAACAGGAAAGAATGAGTGCCCTGGTTTCAGCTGGGATAGAGTTAATTTTCTTCCTAGTAGCTGGTATAGGGCCGTGTTTTGGATTTAGGATGAGAATAATGTTGATAACACACTAATGTTTTAGTTGTTGCTGAGCAGTGCTTTCACTAAGTCAAGGACTTCTCAGCTCCTTATACTGCCCTGCCAGTGAGGAGGCTGGGGGTGCACAAGAAGCTGGGAGCGGACACAGTCAGGAGACCTGACCCAAACTGGACAAAGGGATATTCCATACCATATGACGTCATGCTGAACAAAAAACTGGGGGGAGTTGGCCGGGGGGGGCGTGGCCGCTGCTTGGGTATTGGCTGGGCATCGGTCAGCGGGTGGGGAGCAATTGCATTGTGCATCACTTGTTTTGCACATTCTTTTATTATTTTCCCATCCTTTTCTGTCCTATGAAATTGTCTTTATCTCAACACGAGTTTTACCTTTTTTCCAAATTCTCTCCCCCATCCCACTGGAGGGGAGTGAGTGGATGGCTGTGTGGTGTTTAGCTGCCTGCCGGGTTAAACCATGACAATGAGCTACAAATAAAGACATAAATACACATATTGTGCATACATAATTTTATATGTATGCACACAGAGATACAACTATATATTTACATAGCACAGTAATCCTTCCTCCACATTTTTTTAAATTCCATTTTTACACCTTCTACATAGATCCTTTGGGCCACACACATCACTTAGGAATACCATTGTTGGGATGAGGTTTCATTGCTCAGTACCTCATTTGATCACTTACATCTTTGCATAGTTAAGAAATGAGACAAAGTAGAAAAGCTGTCTACTACTTCGTACCTGTGTTCTGCCCGGGTGAAAATGATACATAACGTTTACTCTTATTGAAAGGAAAACAACTCTAATTTTACAGAGAGGGCTGGAAAATTCTCTTTTGGTCTTATTCCTTTTGCTTTATTAGAGTATCCTTTTTTCCTACACAATTTCAGAGTGTATAAGACAGTATTAAAAAGTCATGGAGTTTTTGTTTTGATGCTGCATCTACAGTTAACTACTCAGTAGTTAATTTTGGAACCTTGTATGAAAACACCAAGAAAAAGACTTTAGAGATATGGGTAAACACAGATAAAATTCCGAATTTAGTGGCAAATGATAGGTATTTTACCATTTTCTCTGAACATTACAGACTTTTTATCATGCTACAGGCAACAAACCTCAGTGAAAATCTGGCTGTATGCCCTTCCATCCTGCAGTGCATAAGTAAAATAATCCATAAACTACTTGAGTTTCTTAAAAATCTATTTAATTACTGTGCAGAACACTTTAACATCATTCTTTAAATATTTATGTATAGAATCCAACATGTTATAACAAGGCCCACTGCAATGAAGTTTCTGTATTAAGGGAATGTGAATAATTTAACACTAAAGAGTTGTCAGTAAGGTACAGAAACAACGTAGAAACCCCTTTTTTAATAAAACACAAATCTTGTGAAAGCATCACAGAATTTTTCATATCCTTCTAGGCTTGCTTATACAGCTTTTCTACCTGAAATTTCCCACCAGTGCTTCTCCATGTATGTTAACGAGCAGTACACCTTCCAGGAAACAAACCACCATGATGCGTACTGAGCACTACACAGGTGGAAAAAAAATAAATAACGTGGTAGCCTAAGTCCCAAGACACAATCCCACTATGACCAGTAATAGCTGAGTACAAAATTCTTAACCTGCAGCAACCGCAAGAAAGTGCTTGCACGAGATGTAGCTTAGGAGTCACTGCGATGTTCTCCAAGGGCTCCCCCCCAACCCAAGAAATTTGGGTAACCTCTTTTATTTCTGCATTAGAGGGACAAAGGCATGTTCTGGCTGTGAAGCAGGCTGTGTAAGGATGAGACAGCACGCCATGAGTGAGTTATTCAGCTTACCTTCAAATCATTCAAGACATGGCTATACCTCCGTGAGTCTGTACTGCCTAGAGCACTGCTCCTCAAGCTTTTGAAATGATAAGCCATTTTAAGTTATCACATTTTCTTCCAGACTACCACACATCTTTATCATCAAACTTTTAAATACGTGCTGTTTAATATGGATTTAAAACTGGGAAGCACTCACTATGAAAGCGACTACAAATCACAGTTTGAGAACTAGTGGTGTAGCAAGTTATTATATAGCACAATAAAAGATAAAAAAAGCAACAGAAGAAATACAATCTGAAACAAAGGAGGGCATAATAATGAGGTAAAAAAGAGAAGTAACACCAGTAAGTATAAAAACATGCCGAAGCAACAGATGTTTTGGAAAGTTGTATGTACTCCTTATGTTTTGAAACCAATTAACCCGTGCAGTTACAAAAATAAAGGCAGTGTCAAAACCCCATCAGATAATTATATCACTTCTTTTGTTCCTATCACTTTATTACATACTATACAGTACTACTATATAGTATTCATTATTTGTGAAATAACATTAAAATTGATGAGGTATAACAAGTTATGTTGAATGAACCTCAATTATGAGATACTTTCTTTAATTCTCCTTAATATAACTTCAGACCAGGTAGTGTCAGAAAGAACAGAAAGCCGAATTTATATATATATATTTTGCAGCTACATCTACACATAGGTTTAGCTGTATCTCTCCATACAAATAACAATTTTGTTTCTAAAAATAAAAAGACAGACAATTGGTTGAATTACTTCTACTGTGTATTTTTATACTTGAATATATTGCTATATGTTTTACAGAACTTCGTCTTGAGCTGTGATCGCAATCTTTGAATACTTTAGTAGGTGGGTGTTTTTTGTTGTTTTTCTTCTGCACACCACCACCATGAAATTGTCATTCCCACCTCAAGCAGAAAAAAAAAGCAGAATAAGTTTTCTAATAGTACACTAAAGTAAAAAATAGCATGGCAATAATGATGGCTTTTTAAGCCCCAAAATGCAAGATGAACGATGACTGACAGAGAAGAAGAAAGAAGATTTCTTGAAACACAACTTTGGCATACAGGTAGACCAGGAATTCCAGAGAAAAAAAATTCTGATGAAAAGAAAAAAGGATTTACTGTCTGTATTAATTTTCTTTCTCACAATCTCCGTATTTCTGGGATCTCTGTTTCAAAATTCTTCTGAAGAGTGACTTTTGTGCTACCTAAATTTAAACATATAAACCAGCATAACCGAATGTTGGTTTCACAGAGATCGAGGAACAGGTTCGTGTCCCATCCCCAGCTGGGACAAGGATGCACCCTTTCCTCTTGTAATTCCTTTCAGAGACGCATGCGTGTGCACACAAAAGCACCCGCAGAGGAAGAGGAGAGGGACCGTGGGTACGCTGTGCTGCACACCTGCCAGCCAAGTCACTTTATTTCTATAATACGCCTATATACAAATGTTGGTGTCCAAGTGCCCACATCGTGGTTACTGCCTTTAAAAGGCAGAAAAAAACACGTTAGTAGCTCTTCAGCTACTCTTCCAAAACCTGTAGCACCAGCGAGAATTCATTTCTCAGTCACAGAGTCACGGAGATTGTGACATATCTGGAGAAAGCTCTATTTGCAATTGCTGGAATATCATTTGCTCTGACTGTGCCCGCTTCAAACATGAGAAAACAAAAGCTGATTTCCTATGCTCTTGCTTCTCGCTACCATATGAAGCCATGAAACCCCCAAATGCTGTAGAATTATTTTCAGTGTCAATTTCTTGTTTATCACATTTTCCACCCTATCTATTTTTTAGTATCTGATAAGTCTCCCCGGGATCTAGCTACATCTCTGAGAAGGAGCTGTTTGACGACGGCATTCTTGACACAAGCTTTCTCACATACATTTTATCTATATGTAAATACACAAAAAGGGCATAAAACGTATTTACAAGTATAGGTGTTCCTGATATCATATTCAAACATGTACACAAAGTAAATGCATGTATGTGCTCATATACATACAGTAATACAATGGGATTTCCATGGGGAAATGTGAAAGTTATTGTTAAAATGTCTGTCATTCATGTAAGAGAAACAGAAATGAGCTGGGCATTAAATTTGCATACAGCCCCAAGCACAGAGGTTCCTGCATGTGTAGTGTTCTCCTGTTCTTGATGATGGGCATATCTGGCAGGGAGAGTCTGTCAGGATTAGCTCAGGAAAAAACACCCCCAAGGAGATAATTTGAAGACATACTGAGAATTTGCCTCAGTACATGAAAATAAACATGAAATCCACTGCAAACTGCGCACACTAAAAGTTACCACAAACACTACGCCACACACCAGGGGATAATCTATTTCAGCTAATTAACACACAGCCACACACAACACTGTGAGAAGTGCTTGCCACTTAGGATTGATTTAGGTCTTGCATTGCTTAAATAGACTTGGAAAGAAAAGGTCTATTTAAACGTTCAGACAGAGAGGAAAAAAAAGGTAAAATTAAAGTAGGTGTGAAACAAACAGGCTCAGATTCACTTGATGGCTTAGCTTTCTACTGAATAACAAGACAACATAAAGACGTTAGTACTTCTTTTATAATAAATATCTGAAAGGTACAGTCCCCTTCTTGATTTTAATGCTGCTTTTGACAAAGTCAATACTAACACCCTTGGCTCCAAGTTACAATGAAGATTATTTTTTTACTTTACAGGTAAACCTGTGTTAATAGAGTTTATCTTTTAACAACAATACTGCCTGCTGAGGTAGAAATTGTTGTGACTTAAAATTCAGGCAGAAACCAGATAGGTATTACATTGCATGTGATTTTATTTTAAAAAATTATATAATCAGTATGTGAAAAGAACTTGGCCGGAAACCATCTAGCATAAGAAAATGAAGTATTTCTTGTTCCTTTCCGTCTCTTTTACCCCAACCCAATCCTCTTTTCCTTTTAATTTTTCTTGTTATGAGAGAAAGTGTGATGCCATTTCGTAACTTCTACTCTTAACACACACGCGAAGAAAATAATGTAATGTCCTATCAAAAGTAGGACATGAAAGCACATCTCCAAAGGTTCACAGCTACACATCTTATTAAGCATCTTTACTACTCTTAAATAGTAATTGAAATTATTCCAAAGATCTCACGCACTTCTGCACTGGCCTGCTAACTTAACTTTAGTTATTTCATGGACAGTTCACAGATACTACTGAAGAGTAATAAAATAGATACGACTGGAAAAAAGCCCAGCTGAAGATTCCTCAGGCACCCACAAAAGGTTTAAAGCAAGAATGTAAACCAAGGAAATAAGGAGGGGTCACAGAGGCATCGAAGGAAAACTGAGGTGCTATCTATAGCACTTTTGGGGTGTGCTCAGCTGGGCTTGACTTCTGCACATCACATTGCTCAAGCCAGTTGCACACCACAGAGCCACCCCAGCAAACGTGAGAGTACCACGTGCATTTGTGGTAAAGATAGAAGGGAACAAGACTACCTGCCGTACAGGTAGAATGTGAAACAAATCTAAATACTGACAATCCTCCTTAACTAAAAAGGTATCTTCCAACATAGATATGCAACTCTGAAATGGAAAATTAATGCCCTATGTCCAAAATGTCAGATTTCAGAGTTGAGTAAGGTTAGGCACTAAAATATACAACCAGAGCTGTTATTTTTGGAAAGCACTGGATAAATTATAAGCTCTCTATCAAAATTAACCAGCAAAGTAGTGAAGCTCTGTCCCCAGGTACCAGACACCAGCTAGGGTCAGGGCCTTCACTATGCACCTTCTGCTCTGGAAAAGGGATCATTTCCAGATGGTCGTGAATAACCAGCACCCAGCTAAAACCCGACTGAGGTAAGGGAGTTCGTGTCTGGGTGATGCCTGAGCAACGTGCATTTCCTTCTGCACTGGCCCCGTTTTCTAAAACTGTTACCGCAGTGAGGAGGCATCTTTTATGACAGTAAGATGACTGTTGTTTTCTATTTGCTAAGCGCCTCTGAAGGTCTAACAGCAACCAGCGGGAAACCCGAGCCATTATGCTTTAGTCCCACAAATTTAGTCCATCAGAATTTGAGCAGAGTTGATTGTCCAAGGGCAGGCAAGGACCAAACTTTGATCTCCTGTTCTCATATTTGGGACCATCACTAGACAGCCGCTCGGTTTCACCGCCAGCTGTCTTTCACTTCATTTCCTTCTTTATGTAGTTCCTAACAACTATTGACATTTTCTTTTGTCAGAAAAGCTGTTCCTTCATCATAAACGGTCTGAGAAAAGAATACGGGCAACAGAATGAATGATGCTTTGCCATTTGGTCAGTTACAGCTAACAATGTGGGGAGAAAAGAAGAGTCTGTTACGGGTAACCAGGATGAAGGGGAACCGTTAGTTTTCATCCCAGTAGGAGGAAAAACTAAACTGAACTTTTTACTGGAAGGACCATTTGATCTTCCCACTAAAAAGAGAAGTAACAGGAGGATGTTTCATATAATATATATAAAGGGAAGCAAGGTTTAGAACTCTAAAAAGCAATTTTGGAAAGGCTGTTCTGCTAATTACAGTCTCATTAACCATGATTATCCGTAAGTTACATAAAGGGTGGGGTTATTTCCGCGCCTGCAGGTAGATGTTTTACTGGTACAAATGGAAAAGTGGGGTGGCAAACTCATTGATTGATGGCAGAAATTAATACACTTCATTTCAGAGTGAAATGATTGCTCTGCTCTGTGAAGGACAGAAGGACAAGTTATAACACAGTAGTAGTGTTGATTGGTTTTCTTTTGAAGACTTCAGCTTAGTCAAAAGTTCAGTAAGTAACTGGCAAAAGATTTTAAAAACAGGAACACAAGGTTTATTGATTCGATCATGAAAAATTCACTTAGCAAAAAAACCAAAATAATTTTAAGATTTCTTTGGTAGGATTGCATCTTAGCACCCCCAAGACAGATGGTAACTTCTGGACAAACACCACGGATCAAGGGGAAATTGGACAGGAGTGGTGTAAGAAAGATCCTTCACGGATCAACTTGTAGTAACTTTTAAGAACTGTGAGGTTTCCAAACAACCTGTTTGTTGCTTTTTAAATAGCTGAATATTTTACAGTAGGGGCTCTTAGTTAATAGATTTCTTGATACAGACGGGTAAAAAAAAATCTGGCGACGTTCCTTTTATGAAGGCACAAATAACCCGAAAGGGTCCAGCTATTTCAGAGAACAGAAAGCCAAAACCAGAGCAGCGCTTACATCCCACTCTAAAGTACCACCACACTAAGACCAAAGATTTCAGATCACAAAGAACTGGCTGCAAGCCTCTTCAGTTCTCTTCTCTTGGACCTTTATTCCACCAGGCTACAGCTTCAGGCAACAGCATCCCAACCCCAGAAAATGGAAAGCCCTTTCCTAGCCCGGACCATACCACGCAAATGACAGAAATGCACGTGGCAGTGGAGACCCACACAGCCCTCCCGACGTCAGAAATCCAGAAAGCAGTCACTTCTGCATCCCGTCATCACCGACCTGAACTGAATGACAGCGCCATGGCTGAAACACGTCATCCTTTCTCCCCTAAAAGAATGACGTCACCGGCAATCTGCCCCAGCAAACCAGTCTCAGCGACAAAATACCTGAAACTTGATCAAAAAATGGTGTAAGCAGCTGGAAAATCCAATACAGTTAAAATCCTGATGTAAAAGTAGCTTAATGAGAACTGAATCCGGCCTCGGGTTTTTCACATCATACAACAAATACCAGTAATCCCCTAAAACAGTACTTCAATAATGTTTATGCGTGTCAGATTTCAAAAAGAAAAATACATTAAAAGTAGGACCACAATACTCAGTGTCTGCTTCGTGAAAGCTTGTGATTGCATTCCCGTTTTTTCCTTTGAAAATTTGATCTTGCGTCTTGACAGTGACAAATCGCTGGTTCTTCGCTCCGTGGACCTTCCTGATAATAGAAGATATTCTTCCCCAAGAGAAGGAATATTTCAGGTAAACACATTCACATGGACTGAGCCTGCCCTTTACTGAAAAAGAGTTTGATCTAATTGCTTGAATGTCATCATAGGACAGAACATCTTAAAATAGATTACCAGGTAAATTTTAAATGACTTCAAAAATTAAAAATGCCTATTTTTCTTAAGATACTGTTCACGATTATCTGTAAAATGCAAGTTTTACACTACTGTAATACCCCATGCACAATGAGAGCTATATAGTATTTATATTCTGAAGAATTCTTTAAAAATAATTAGTTCACCTAAAAAAAGCAGAAAGGGAAAATAGGGTAGAAAAAACAAAAATTGCACTATAGCAGTTTTAGCATAAGTTTATCATGAGATATTGTTTTACACCCTCACTTGAGATTTTCTTTTACGTTTAGAGGAATCTGCTGTAGAGGCATGTACGTGTATTTCTCTGTAATCTTTCTGCCACAGACCCCAACAGATTTCTACCTATTGATATTTAACTATGAAAAGTTAAAAAAGATAACTTATAGCATATCCTCCAGACAAGCAGTTAAATGGTTTCCTGTTATGTTTTGTGTAGCCTTATTTCTTCCACATGCTGAGGACAGAAATATAGAGAATGCAATATACAGAAAAAAACCTACCAGCCATGCTGGTACACGGTTAGCTTTTCCTTGCTACGCAAATTGCTACCTATGTATGACCTGCATATAAGTATCTGACATGAGAATGTGTGTTGCCGTGAGGATGTAACAGATTGAAAAAATAAAAGGCTATTAAAAAAGATTTTTGTTTTTAAGCTCTAGATGGAGAAGCCTCCTTCCCTCACACTAATTTTTTTCCTTCTTCTGTCTATAGGAGTATATGCTTCGGTTTGACAGAAGTCAGTCACGATGGGGTCCTCCTCCCAGGCATCCTGCTTCCTTCAGGGACCTGGCGCTGGAAAACGACTCCCTTGTCTAACGACTCCCTTGTCTAACGAGTTACGATAGGAGCATTTGCTATGGACAGCAGATGCCTTGCTAACTTGGCCATTGACACCACAAATTGAAGCAGGGCCTTCAAAACAAGTCAGCTTTTCTTGTTAACCATGCGGCGCTTGCCCAGGCAAAGCAACCGGTAAAAAATACTCTCTTCTCAGTTTTTTTAATGCTTGGGTTCCTGTAACAATTTGAAAGATGAGGAGGTTTGCATTTTACAAAAAAAAAAAGCCCAGACAAAGAGTGGCTCGGTGTGTGTGGGAACTCAATCTGTGCCTCCCTCCTTCACGACAAAAATGCCTTCTATTCTAGCGAGAAAGGGAAAGGCTGGAAACTCCCATGCCGATAGTCCTGATCTTTTTCTGCTGCTACAGTGAGTCAAAGGTTAGTTCCCTCCCACCTGCATCGCCACTTTGCTGCTTCTGATACACAACCAAGCATTCAGACAATACGATTAAAACCCAGTTTGTTCATGGGAGGCTCCCTCAGACGTTCAGTTCCCTTCTCAAATATCCCAGACCAGCACACGGACAAAATCATAAACTTGCACATTAACAAGAGCTTTGTACAATTTTGTTGTTCAACCCTGCCTACTGACACTCAGTAAAATTAAATACAATCTTAATAAAATAGAGTAAATGTCAACAGTTCTATTCAGCACGGTGTGATCACAGGTAAGGGTGATAATGAGTAAGTATGACCTCTTAGGAAAAAAATAATAAAACTGCATTAAGTGACATAAGAGCAACTCCAAAGGAAAATAAACTGTCATTTAAGTGATGGTATGCTATCGCTGGGTTCTGGAGATGAAAGCAGTGATATTATGAAGCATATACTGAGGCAAAAAAAAGTTAAACTCTAAAGATAATCTGCAGAACAATTTTCTCTCTGAACAGCCCTGGATTTAAAAATAATGCCTATATTCCATTTTCTGCTATTGCATCTATGACAAGTTGAAAAAGCAAGGAACAGCAGCACTGGTAACAGGTCACCTCCCCAGCACCGACAGCGGGGTCGATACCTCCCGGGGTGGCCGGATCCTGCACAGCGGTGGTCTCAGTCAGCACCAAGCGAGCAGCTGCAACTCAAGGGACTTGAGTAAGTGTTGGACCAAGCCCAGGGTGAGGAGGATGAATAGAGTTTGTTTACAATCGTAGAGTTTACCTTACCCGGAGCGCCATGTATTTTGCAGAACAGAAAAGAAAATATGAAACAGAAATGTAGAATTATGCTCGTGTATTAATACCCGACGGAGAGTACGTTAAAACAGGTAATTACGAGGGAACATTGCACCTCCGAGGTTCCCCAAAGGAGTGATCTGTTGTGCCTTCCTCCACCCGTCCCACAGAAGAAAAGGCTATGTCTTAAGAGAGGAGTGAGTCACAAGGCCAAACAACTTAACGCGTAATCTTTAGGCTACTGTTTTAAGATCACAGATTGTCATCAAAGTCTGGAAATTATGCAAATAGTACCAGCTACATTTAGAGGTCTGCACAAGGAAAGACTTCCCGACCTAAATAGTAATTGTGTCTCAGAAAAGGCAGTGATTTGTTGTGTGATGCAAGGGTGCTATCTACAGGCTGGAGAGGAGAATGACATCCAGGGAAGATGAAAAAAGATCCTATTTTCACGAGGAAATAGCACAGAACTAGCATGATCACTAAACTAAATCCTTCTTAATTTCAGGCTAAAGAACATACGTTTTACTGAAATTTTTTTAAATCCATAAACCCGAAGATTTTTGGTTAACCCAATTTAATCCTAAATCTGAGGTGCTTGTATTTTTTTATTTTTCTATATTTAAAGCATTTCCAGTATCATGAAAAATACGCTAACTTTCTTTTTTAGTCAACGAAAATTAAATAACCTCTACGCTCTTCTGACACACATACTTCAGACATATTTTCGTTGACAAGTAATTTTGGCCATAACTGTTGAAAGATAACATTCAAAGATCACAATTAGTGCTTGGTCTTGTAAACACATTAAGTTGCTAGACAGGAAGTATTTGTTACCATATTAAATATATTTCTATCCTGTAAGTATAATCAATGCTTCTTTCAATACAGTGCAACCATATTCAGAATTACCTACCATAGCCTAAATACAACAGTATTTCCAATATTTTTGAGATAATGAAGAGATGCTTGGGAATCTAAGTTCATGCTTTTTCTTCCCTGCGTCTTTTACACACTCGTCTCTTCCCCAAGCAGGTCAGACATGGCAAATACTTATGCATATGTGTAAATTTACTCCTGGGGACAGCCCTACTGATTTGAATTGAACTTAATGATATGAATTTAACAGCACAAGCTCAGTTTGCGAACTTTTCAGAACGAGGGTCCCTATGGTGTGCCCGCTGCCCTGCAGACACCACTGCGGTATACAACCAGCAGATAATGACAACAGTAGTAGCAGCAGTAGCAGCAGCGTCCTCTCGCATTTATGATCGGCTAAGATTCAGGCAAGCCATGCAATTCAAAAGTAGTACATTCTGGCTTTTAAAAAAATTCTGACATGCTTTCTTTCCTTTTTTTTTTTTTTTTTTTTGAGGGGGGAACAGTTTCACAAGTAGTATAAAACCAGGAAAAAATATAAAGGCATTCTATACTACATAACAGAGTAATAACTGTGAATATTTTTCCTTCCAGATATAAAATTCAGCACTTCTGTATTTAAAGGCTGTATTTTTATATCCATAGTGACGAAAGGACATCACCCTGTCATAAGTACAATTAGATATATTTTAATATCACTGCAATGCTGTGAAAGGGGGAATTTTAAAATGAGTCTTTTTTCTGTCCATTTGTCCAAGCCCTGAGTACCTTTCAGGGAGTAAATGTCAAGATATATCTTTATTTGTATCCAATAATTATGATATTCAAAATTAATAATCTGATGAGCTGAAAAAATGCTTTATTTCACCGTCCCAGTTGAACAAAGCATCTAGATTAAAGCTCTTTTCAGTTAGGATACATTGCTAACTATTTCCAGCTTGGCTAGAAACATTATTAGAAAGAAAAAGAAAAAACAACATAAGGTTTGGTTGAAAAAAAAAATCTCTGAGAAGAACCAACAGTACTGATGTATGCTACAGAATGAAATAAAAAGTATTCAGTAATGATACATAACTTTTGCTTTATTCTTAGGCAACTAGAATATCTCTTAAGGACAAAATATATTGATCCTACTAATACTGTTACTGATTTGGGATTCAAATTATTTTGCAAAATATTCAATTATTCAGGATTTTCAGATGAAATTTCAAGACTAGTTGTACCAAAACATATCAGCTATTCTTTTTCTTATTTTTAGAAATTGGGGGAAAAATTGTTTACATTATTTTAATGACATTCTACATATAATAACATAATTACATCACAATTAAATGAGCTCAATTCTATTTTAATTAAGAAGATAATCCTGAATCTTTTTTTTTAATAGAAATGTCTCACTGTAATGAAATTATTCAGAGGACATTTAAATGAATGTTGAAGAGAGAACCACACAAGCTGTAACAGTATATTCATAACAAATCTGCTCTGAAA
This sequence comes from Fulmarus glacialis, assembly GCF_000690835.1. Classification (NCBI taxonomy): domain Eukaryota; kingdom Metazoa; phylum Chordata; class Aves; order Procellariiformes; family Procellariidae; genus Fulmarus; species Fulmarus glacialis. Next base: position 118,139 of record NW_009198346.1, on the reverse strand, counting down.
TTAATATTTAATTAATTTTAAAATACTTTATGCCTCCTATATAGTTGTCTGTAAATTCTTTTAAGTTGCCTTTCCCACTGATTGAACTTATTCATATTTTATTCAGTTCTCCCAATTTTTAATTGCATCAGAAAGCTCTGTGAGCACAGTTAGTGGTAATGTTCATGGGTTGCTAGAGAAACATTAGTAAAGATAAAAGTTCCTACCAGCTTTCTCATTAGGATAACTAAATTTTAAATCATATGCCCACATGTTTTTATTAATTACTTGCCTGTGACAAACTAATGTATCAACATATAGTCTCATTTTGGTGATCTCTAATATTTTAGATGCAAAGATAGTTTTTCTTCCCTCGTTAGATTTTCTTAATCTGTAACCAATATTAAATTCTTCCAAAAAGTGGGGAGGGCACATGACTACAACCCCCCCTAGTTTTATGGTAGAAGAAGAACAATGGCTTGTTGATTATTGTAAAAATATTTCTGATAAGGAAAAAAATCAAAATGAATCAGTCACATGCAAATATCGTTCTTAATTTTGCTGCATGCATATGCAATAAATGCATTTCCAACTTTTAAAACTTAATCACTATTACATAAATCATAACTGATTTCTAATGTAAAATAATTCTAGTTAAACATTTTTACCCTGCTGTAGTACTTCATGTGTGTCCTAACATTCATTTCTTCTTTGAACTGCTGTAACATTACGTTGCATGAAGTTCCTACCAGGAAAACCGCTATCACTTTTTTTCTTTGTACTTTTCCCTGAAATGTTCACAAAGTTCTTCAGAACACCAATCAAAACTTAAAAAATAAAATAAAAAACATTTGCTTTATGAAAGCTTGATGACCTTTGACATCATTCACTATTTAGAAACCCATGAAAGAATAGATAACAAATATATGACTCACAAATTATCAATTATGAAAAATAATCTGGGGTAGAACGCTACACTAATGCAAAAAGATGGATTACTTGTCATAAACCAATAAAGCTTTTGTTTGTGAATCCAATATCTCATTTCTTTCCTTCGTGTTGGGAAACTTAAAATGATTTTTAAACTGCATTAACTTAAAATAATGCAACTATCATAAAGGTGAACACTGAAAACGCCCCCAGAAATAATCTGTCATTTCTCAACTGATTTATATTTTATGTTCAACTATCAGTTCTAAAAATCGTAAGTCAGCAGAGACTAGATCCATCACAGAGCAAGAGGATAGTCCTTTACTTCAGAGGTGCGCGGGGGTGTTGGTTCTACCATTCAGATCTTAAAGTGCTCTTAAGGAAGTGCCATATTTGTCATTGCCAGGCAGACAACAGAATTTAATTAGTCTATAACCACATTTTAGAGCACAGCCAGCCTGTTTTAAAGCACTCCTCCTGCATTAGAATTCTTCAGGGTTTTGGGTTTATTTTGCTCTCTATAACCTGGGGGAGGGGAACATTTCCTGTTTTTAATAGAAGAAATGCAAGAAAGAGTGGATGTCTGCAGAAAATAAAATAAATACCAGCTTTGGAGTACCACAGTGCAGTGTCATCAGCTGTTGGGGGGTTACCTACGAAAAACCCTGGCTGGTGATGCAGCAGAGAATTCATTACACTTGCTGACTGGCAAATGACAGGATTGCTCAGATCAGGCGATAAACCGAGATGAGCTGTACTTCCATCCAGAAATCACAAGCTCCCTGCTCAGCCTTTTGCCTTCTCTGCAAATTGTGAAACCAGTGCTTGTGGCACAATGTCGAGAGAAACAAACCAGCAGGAACGCTACTGATGTATGTGTTTGTGAGAGTAATTGCTATAACTCCCAGTTCTAGTTTAATTTGTGACCGTCTTTTCACACACACCTTTTGCTCTGCCTACGCCAGAACCCACAGCCGTCTTTGGCTAACTTTGGTCCCATCAAGTCGAGACACCTGATACAAAACACCGCCAGCTACAGTTCCTAACTATCTTGCACTGTGAGGAACAGTTGAATGATTTAATTACAATAATTTAATTTAAATTAGGCGTATTAGACACTGTAAGTAAAGGAGCAGAAGGTGAGGGCAGTGATCCGGAGGCAATGAAGCATACTAACCAGAGATGCCCAGGTTCAGATCCCGGGGTCAGATCTGCACTCCCTGCTCCCAGCTTCAGCCGGGAGAGTGCCTGGAGGTGGCTGCCTCTGCTTTTGGGAGAATGGAGGAGCAGGGCTGTGTGGCGGGGGGGATTAACTACATTGTCACTCACTAATGACAGCTGCCAGATGATTAGAAACCACATTAAGTTCTTAACGTTAACTTTGCTAATCAGCAAGATCAAGCTCCTACAACCGGATTGGAATTTTTTCTATTAAAAAAAAAAGAAAAGAAAAAAGAGAAAGAATTTGAAGAAAGCAGTTTGCCTGTTTGCTACCTAATCACAATGTAAGGCAGCGAATAAGCACATAGTCGTAAAAATGAACTTTGATGGAATAAAAGTTTGGGGCGATTTGGACCAGCTTCAACAGCACCATTTGCGAGGGCTAAGTTTTCCTACGCATTCAGGACAAAAGTTTTAAACAATTAATATTATTTCTTCCTATCAAATGCTGACAATCAAGAATCAACCAACAGAAGGGAAATTTTATTTCAGCATTTTGACATCATATACTTCAAGAAAGTGGAACGTGAGAACAGAAAGAGTCTGCTACAATTACTGTGAGAAAGAACAAAAAAAAAAACCCTTGCAGAAAAAGATCTGAGTAGCATTTACTCACTCCCTGGGTAGGCTGTTGGTCAAGGCAAAATATGCATATTCACTTCCGCGAAACTTGTAATTTTGCCATATTCTCCATATAGACAGAAACCTTACTTCTTCAACACTAACTTTAAAGCAAATGGAAAACAGACGGTTAATGGTAAGGCCATAATTTTTTTTTTTTTTAACCTATGACTCTGATAAGGCCGCTTTCGGAAATACAATGGTTACCCAACCCTTTCATGGCTTTAACAAACCCTTGCTTCTGCCTCCTGTTCCATACAATGTAGACTCTATTTGCACCCATGCAGTACTAAATTACAGATAAAGTTACAGCAAATTTGTTTTCTCAAAAAAGCAGTGAGGCCTGATATCCCTTGAGTAATAACAGCCTTGTCTTTCATTCAGAAGTGGAACTGGAATGATTTTCCCCCAGAAACCACCGTTTCTTCCCGCGACAACAGAGCTGCTCCTGCGGCTCGGTGCGCGGGTGCCCGTGGGGAGGAGGCGGGGGACGCCCGTGCGCGGAGGTGACTCCTGCGTGCTCCCCGCCCGACGGACGGGCTGACCGAGTTCTCGGCTCGAAAAAGCACAGAAGTATGCTCGAGCGAATCAGTAATTTACAGAAATGTCTCTTGTCCGTACTGACTGAATCAAGGTAGCTAATAAAAACCTGAAGCAGCCTTGGAACAAAGCAAAAATGTCTTAAAAAGTTAAAAAACGACAACCCACACCCGAAGTGATTCTTGTATGTGAAAGGAAGACTGACATAATGACGACCTACCGGCGTACTGCAGTTATTTTCCAAATGCTGTAGCTAATAGACTGTGATGAATAAATAACTTTTTAATGTGTTTCACTGGAGTTGCACCAGGGAATATTAATATCCAGTATTAAAAACACTATTCAGATTGATGTGAAGCTGTAATGCTATGAAGATAGTGACATAATACAGAAACAAAGCTCTAACAAGAGATTTCATTAGTTACCTCTTCTTTAAAATAAATGACTCCAAAATGTTTCCATGTTTACTTGCTACAATATTGTAATACTATTCCTGAAAGATTAAAATCAAGCACATTTAGGGAATAAGCATTAAGTGTTCTTAATGTGGCCTTACGCTGTTAATCATTATCTTGGGAAAATTATATTGTGTTTTATATACTAATACTATGACATTTTTATTAACTCATAATCCCTCTGCTAACAGTGGTGCTTTAAGCAAGTAATAATTAAGATGGCAGCAAATATTAAAAATACCTACTTTTAAATTTTTTAGTCACATTAAAGGGATACAGTATCTGCTGGTACTAGAGGTTCTTCAAGGGAAGGATACTACATACCAAGCAGAAAATACTCATTCTTTCTTTCTTAAGGAAAACAGCCTTAAATAATGATTAACAGTATCCCTTACAGTACTGTTCACTCATCTTCAAAGGAATTAGCTGATTTTAATTATTAAAAATACACTTTTCCTGGAAATTGAAGAATTTGTCATTGGAAAATTCAAATACGTACACCTGTGCCTTCTGGTCTGAGATAAGGAAGAGATTTTCGCTCTCCCTTATAAATGAGCAGAGAAAGAGACAGACCTCAGGAGAGACAGAGCAAGAACAGAAATACCACACACGCTGACTTTATTAAACTGAGAATAGCCCAGAAAGGAGCATCTCAAGCCAAACAGACACCATGGATTCGTATACTTAAAGACTGAGAAGAAATATAAGGATGTAGCAAAAACCATCCATCAGTCCTGCCAGGGCTACTATTAAAGTAAAGGTTTACCTTCAGCTTAATGTTTATCCCTCAAGTTATGACTTAGATGAGATGTACTGAGTGCAGAGAATCACAAATATGCATTAATATTGGCTTGATTTTTTTTTAATCATAGTTTTCCCAAGTACACAGTGCCAATTCCTGCAGCGATGAATGCAAAATATGTATTCAGTATATCAAAGCAGAATTAATTTTATTCATTTTTGAGCACATTTCTTTGCTACCTTTTTATTTTTTTAATGGGGTTAGGAAGTGTCTGTCTCTGTTCATTAATGAGCAGTGTCTATTTACGGAGGCCAGTGAATTAGAACTGGAATACAGGCACATCTAATCACAGCTGCTATACGGCTGCAGAGAGAAAATCATGTCTGCTATTCAGCCGGTGCTGCATGCTAATTGCCCAAGAAGTTCCAGTTGCATAATACCGGTTTTAACAGATAACTTTGCAGTCCTAACAATAGCTGTGAAAGCAGTGTTCAATCTCAAATAAACAAGACTAAATTATGCCAATTTTTTGCTTTTGCAAACCAGTGGGTTCTTCTTAAGAGTACTTGTATCTCTGGAAAGCAGTTGGTGTCTTGTAGCTTCAGAGCTACAGTAATTGTGCTGGTGTCATTCACGGAAATGCACAAACTCCAAAGATCTGCCATGCAGTTGCAAGTCTATTCAGTATCAGCTGCAGCCATTTGGCTTACAGTTATTAAATTTTTTTTCTCTTCAGTAACAATTCTGCTCACAACGTTAGTTATCGCTACTGGATAAGTGTTAATACTTATTCTGGAATAGAAAAAATCTACCAGTGAAACCAAAATAAATTACTCTTTTAAATTATGTCTCCTTGCTTATTCCAAAGTTATCAACAAATTTTGGGATACAAACACCTATTATTTTTCTTTTGACAATTAAATAAACTAAAAAAAAAACCAAAAAACCTTCTATCAAAAAAATGGCCATGAGGTTTACAGGCTTTTTATTTCAAAGTCAGCTGAAATCCTCCTCTCCTGCAGAAGCTAAATCACTTAAGCATGACACCTGGTAAAAATTTAACATTCCACCTTTACGCTGACTGTTTGATATATTGAAAAACTATCTAGACAACATTGTTTCTTGCATTAATACTTAACTAAAAGGATCTTCAAGGCAGTTTTTGCTCGTCTTTATATTGCTGTGACCAGCACAAAAAATTAATGTGCAAGACAGGCCATTGCAAACACCCAACCGTTACCGCTATCATGGCTAAGGCTACGTCAGGACTTTCTTCACAACTTTGCAACCATCAGTTTGGCCTTTAGTTGAGAAATTTAAGCAAACATTCTACCTAGATGGTAATCTGCTCGATGCAGCCTTGTCACCAAGATCTGCAGCCGCTGCCTCGGGCCAACACCCGGGAGGGAAAAGAGGGGAAAGACGTAGAAAGGTAGTTCAGGGAAGCGTCATTTTTCTGAAAGAATGGATTTAATCCTAGTTCTTCATGTATGGAAAACACCCTCAGTGGAAACAATGTTTACCCTGACTAAACTATACAATAAAGATTAAGTTGATAATGTCCTGTATAACTTATGCCTAATTTAGAAGAAAAACAAAAAAAGCCACCACTTGTAAACTTCCTAAGTATTCTTCTGTAACATAACACTGCAGCAGTTTGTCCGCTTAAAATAAAGATGGTTACACAAAGAGATACCTTATCCCAAGTGAAGGACAACTTCCAGCGCTACTGCTTTTTCACACCCCTTCACAAGGAAGTTTCCCTAACTGCGAAAATGAGCGGCTGTAACTGCTCAGTTCCTTAATAGGACTTTCCTACATACCTCTTCATGGAGTTCAGGTGGAAATGAAGCTTCTTGCACGGTAAGCCCACCTCACACTGAGGAGGAAAGCAGAGGGACCACAAGAAAGCTGACAGTAGAACGACACGGGCATTTTTCACTTCAATTTCTTACTGTCCCGAGGGGACCAGACTAATCATTCCTTCTCCCTGCCGGTTCTGATGGTTTTGGATCATCACAAGCAGCATCGCCACCCGCCAGTAATTTCCCAGTGGGAAGCAAGCTTTCAAACTCTCTCTGGTCCAAACCAACCATTTTTGGAATGGGAAGCATGCAGCATCTCTCTTCTGCCAAAAATGTAGGATAAAGCTGTGTGTGGCAGACGGTCCCCTTTTAGGAAAAAGTGACAAAACTTCCCATGTAATTTTTGCAATGGTTACTTAGGGATGTTTTTCTTTTGGGGCCTTATTTACAACACCAACAAACCCAATTACTATTAGTCATACAGCACATGTGGCACTAGTAGAAAAATATGTTCTAAGCCTAACGGTCTGGATTACACTTTCTGCAATCAAAACTGAAAATATAAAATTGCATGTTAAAAAATATAAGCAGAACAAATATTTTCATGATGCGTCTATGAAACATTACAAAGTTACCCTAAGTGTTTTCATTCCAGTAAAATCCAACATATTGAAAATTATGTGTTTTTTCTTAATTTTTCCACCCAGGCACAGATGCTTATAGTATCACCTACCAGCTACACACCTACTAAACAAGCGACTACTCTATAGGGATAAGCACACTGAAAATTCCTTAAGGAGCATCAGGAAGAAATTGGTAGCTTCATTTCTGAACAGGCTGCCTTTCCAATCCTTTTGCACATCATATTTTCAAAAGCTTTGAAATATTGCTTCCCTATTTGATTTTCCTTACTTGGGCATTTCTCACTAGCACATGACATACCTCATTATTGCTTCTTTCTTTACTTTTTGCAAAACTTTTTGTTTTGCAAAACTTTTTGCAAAACATGACACTATATTATTTTAGCTACTGACCAGTCCAGTAAAATCAGGGTGGTCCTGTGCTGGTTTGGACTGGGGTAGAGTTAATTTTCTCCATAGCAGCTGGCATGGGGCTCTGTTTTGGATTTGTGCTGGAAACAGTGTTAACCCAGGGATGTTTTCGTCCCTGCTGAGCAGTGCTTACACAGCGTCAAGGCCTTTTCTGCTCCTCACCCCACCCCACTAGCGAGAGGCTGGGGGGGCACAAGGAGCTGGGAGGGGACACAGCTGGGACAGCTGACCCCAGCTGACCAAAGGGCCATCCCATACCATATGAAGTCATGCTCAGCATATAGAGCTGGGGGAAGAAGAAGGAAGGAGGGGACATTCGGAGCGATGGC
>NW_009198346.1:60016-110255 GCF_000690835.1 Fulmarus glacialis | reverse complement strand
CCCCCTGGTGGAGTGAGCGAGCTGCTGGGGGGGGCTGAGCTGCTGGCTGGGGTTAAACCACAATAGGCCCACTTCAAGGCAAACCATTATAATACCTACCGCTGCTAAAATAAAGAGGAAGTAAACCACTCTTTGTAACATGATTTTATAATGTGTTGGTTCTCATATGACTCATAACTAGAAGATGATGAAAAAGTAAGATATTTTATAATCCACTGTGCATAATCCATGTGCACTATTTAAGAAATGAAAGTTTGAATGGCCAAGATTTCCTGCAATGACTTTAAATATAGCAACTTGGGGAACCCAATGATGATAAGGTACACAACTACTTCCTCCTTAGAACACTGTTACTAAATAATTATCCAAATTTAATATCAGTGCTATCTGAAGTCTTTCAAGTGCAAAGTTTTTTATTCAGGAGAGTTCTGTGCACTTAAGGGGAAAGTGCAAGTAAAAATACATGATGCAATGCAACCCCTTTCTGGACACACAGCCACACTGGGTCAAACGCAGCCATCCTGCAGCTCTTCCAGTAACACCAAGCAGGTGGGGCCGCAGCAACAGCAGGCAGCTGGGGATCGCATCATGCGTGATTTGCATTACTGGAAACGTACTCCAGACCAAGATCACAACTCACGCAATTCGGCTGCCTAGATTTCTAGTCACATCACTGCCTTAAGAGGAAATCTAAGCTTGTTTTTAGAACTTTCTGGGTAACGCTGAATACTGGACAGTAACTAATAGTTTTTGCTAATTTCTACAATTTCTGATCAACTACAATGCAATTTCAGTGCATCAGACCTTTTGGTGTATCAAGCTATAGTGGCTTTCTAAAAGCTTCGATAATCAAATACTTTCAGTGCAAAGTTGTCAGTTTTCTAAGTCAGGAGAAAAGCAAAATAAGTGGGACGAATGGTCTGGTAGTGAAGGGAAAGTCCAAGCCGTGGGATACCAATGCTCTATTCTGCTGCGTATTTTCTGTTTGAGAAATCATAAAGCCTCTTTACATCAATCGGCAATGTAAATAAGGAAAGTATTTCCCCACACTGCATTGGACACTTTAAGATTATGAAGAACTTAGAATGGAATCTAGGTAAGTACCTAAAACAGATATGCAGGTAAAATAAACACCCAAGGGAGCAATTAAAGTGCCTAAAGGTAGAGCTGGTGCCGTTTCAGACACCCTGGGGTGGGTACCCCAGTCACCTGGATGGTGACGGCAGAAGTGACACAGAACCTAAGACCAGCAGCGGGGAGGCACACGGGATGCTCTAGATTACCTCAAAGGGCACCAAGTCTGCACCGAGGCAATGAATCACACTCACACACACTAAACTGGTTTAGCAAATATGCATTCACTCTATGAAGGAAGTAAAATGAAAGTGATTTTTTAAAAACAAAATAAAATACTAAGAGAAATTTTAAGCATATAAATATTGCCCAGTCTTTCCTTGTATTCCTTTTCCATTGCAAACACACAATGTGTCAATCACAAGACGTGGATTGATGACACCAAGTATTTCCATGCCAGCGTCATTCCTCAATTGCTATAGTTAAGTACAGAGGGTTTTTTTAATCACTGCTGGTGCTGGTATGTTCTTCATGTATGAATGGTTAATGGATCTCAATGATCATATACACCAGGATCCCCTATATATCTGTTTCTTTCCTATCCCACTTTCTAAAACCTGGCACACAGTATAGTTAAGTGTTGCAGAAAGCTCAAATCCCACTGTATTTTTGCAGCAGTCTCACATTAGTTCTGCTGGTCTATAGAAAATTAGGAAAGAGGAAACAGGATTTACATCACTTTTCTTTTTGTCTGCTGTACTTCCGAAAAAAACAAAAGCCATCTGGTTTACTTCATTCTCTTTCCTGCTGGTGAAGATACAGCTGACAAAAAGCTGAAAGACTCTTGCGCATGTGCAAGACTATCAGAACCTGCATCAGAAATGAGCTTGTACCTGGCCTTGCCACTGCCATGTCACTTTACCTCTGGAAATCTCTCTTTTGAGAACAGGTAGTTTTGACAGCAACAGGAATTTTTGGAAAGGCTTTTTTAGGATGCCAGAAGTTTTTGCAACTACCTTACTAGCACTTCTTCCAATTTCAAATTCTAGACAACAGGTGGCAAAGACAATCTGATGGTCCACTTCACCCAGGTTTAGTAAAAAGCAGTTTGAAGGTATTTATATGTTATATCTTCAATAATGGTATAAACAATGGCAAAAGCTATGAGCTCTTAAATATAGCTGCAAAATTCTGATTCTCCTACAATTACAGTGTGGGAAAAAAGGAAAATATTTAATAACTAACACAAGCGCATTCCCACTCCTGATGGTACCGTACCAAGTCTCTCCCAAAACATAATCTCTGTCCTTCAGCTTTGAGTGAAAGTTGCTTCTGAAATACACAGTAGTGTTCATTTCCCTTTTTAATAGGGAGAAGTTAAGCAAGTTGACAAAATTACTTTACTGACTCACTTCCTACTACGGACCAGCTCTTTTTTCTCCTGTTTCCTTCTCGGTTTCAATTAATTAGCATGACACCACCACAACTAAATGGTGTATGTGCAAGAGAACTAACACTTAATCAAAGGCTAGGGACACTGTTATGTCATTTTCACACATGAATTGTGTAACGTTAGAAGACAAAGCGAAGGTGAGTTAGACCTGACAAATGACTTGGATGCAGGGCAAGTCATTTTATCAATATTTCAAAGCCTAAGAAAGAAAAGTATTTTCTATGTGCATGCATGCACATGTACAGAAGGATTCAGAGGAATAAGAACAGGAATAGGAGAACATGTTCATAGAAAGCTTTAATTGGAGGACATACTGAACAGTATCGTGTGATCGGGTGAGGGTACTCTGCTTCCAAATGAGAAAGGAAACAAGTTTATTTTATGAGTAACAGTTAAATGTTCAAGCAGGCAATTAAAGTGCTTTAGTGAGGCCATTTTGGGATACCAAACACTTTGAAGATTAAATATTCCCTCATATTTCATGTTCAATGTTCCTCTAAGTAAAATATGTGGTTCCCTTTAGTTACTCAGTTATGAATTGTACTTTAAAGGCAAGGGGACATTTTTGATAATGCACATCTTAAACTTTTCATTAAACTACCAAATTTAAATTCTACCTTTTTGTGCACTCTGACATTTTTGTCTGGCATTTTCATTAATTTTGCGACATACATAAATGTAGCTGAAATGTTAACTGATCAATACTTTGTCTCTCTCATGTAGCACTAGAGCGAAGCTCCCCAAGGACCACGCAGCAGTACAGAAATTAAATGTGTAAAATATCAAATGTTAATGTTAAACACAGCAGCACTTACTGTATAACGACTGAAAAGGCTAAAAGAATTCCAAATGGACAGATGGTAGCACAAATTATCTACAATCACATTTAAAGATTAAAGTTTGTCCCGTAAAATAATTCATTGACTCATGTTGAAGTGTGTCCTTTTACTGATAGCTCAGTTGTCCAATTATTTTTGTGCTCATTACAGTGAGAAATGACAGTACTGGAAAAAAAGAGTGTACACTTTTTTCCCCCTACGTTGCACCCACTGACATCTGCAAGAACACAAATGTCTGGTCAAGAAGCTGATGGAAATCAGGCCCAATTTAGTAGACATTTCAGTGCCCACAGTAGATTAATCTAAAGAAAAACCATCCACTTTTGCATACCCTAATAAAGTTCTTCCACCTGAAACATACCATACTAATTACCAAATTAAAAAAAAAAAAAATTAACTGCCAAATAATCCAAAGGTCCTTTTTAAATACAGAAAATCATGTGAATTTACTGCAAAGGCTCTCTCTACATATTCTATTCTTTTCCATTGCATTTAGGTACTTAAGAAGCACAAACACAAACACGTAACACATTTTTTATCTGCCTCTAGACATAACAGGGATATATGCGATACAATAAAGCTGTTCTGGAACCGAAACATTAATTTAACATTGTAGCTATACACTTTATTTAACAGGAAATAAATATGAAAAAGGAGGAGAGAATATAAAATCTTCTGATGGTTCGAATCCAAAGTCATATTCTAGCCAGATCAACCTACGTTTCATGAGCTATTTACAAATACCTTGAATATCTGAAAAATAACAGCTAATTAAATGTCACGGTTATATTAGCACGAAAATACAAAAAATTCTGCCTGGGTAGCAATTATTCTTTGGCTGTGAATTACTGAGGCACAGAAAAAAAAATGGAGTCAAAACCTTAAGTCATTCAGGCAAGATCGTCAGTGAAGGCGATGTGCTTATCAAGTTCAACAGGAACAGGTAAAATATTGTTTAGTTGAGGAAATGCATAATCTAGAACACTGAAGATTTAAATTCCAGGTTTCTGTAGTTCTAGGTACAGCATGGGCAACACCGGTCACTGAGCTGGTGCCTTTGGACAGATTTGAGAAAGAACCATCCTAAACCTTTAATAAAGCATTTCCTTTCCTAAATGTCCCCAAAAAGGTAAAGGTTTGAGACAGCTAAGTCCCGGAGTATAAATAATCAGCAAGCCCCTTCAATAAACATTTTTATTCTCAATGACTAACGTTGTGACTCTCCAAGGAGAATGACTTTAGAAAGAGCTGCAGTGAACACTTCAGTGTGTGAAGAGCGTAAAGCAGGTAAGTGTAGCTTATTATAGAGTCACCACATTAATCAAGGCTTTCTAAGGGTTTCCATGAGTAGTCCTCCCTTCCAGATCTCTCATTAATTACAATTAACTTACTACATTTCTGAAAACTGAGCTAGCCTGTCAGATTTCCTCACCTGTGGTCTTCTGTAACAGTGGCCCCATCAGAAAGTAAAGACACGGGCTGAGGTAGAAGAAAAGGGTACCTGTAACCGTAATGCCAAGAACTTGGGGCAATGGGAGATCTGAAAAATCAACCCTCACATATGTAACTTACGTGAAATGGCTGTAAGTCTGTATTGAAACGTTATCCATCAAGGTACGTCTTCAAATCCAACAGGAAGGAAGAAATGGTTAGTTTAAAAGTTTACTTCTTGTACATTATTTATTAGTCTGCTACAGAGCTGGAAACCTCCAGAACAGCCTATTTCTCATCTCCTTTCTGGCACTGACATTTCACTATGACATTCTCCAACCTCCGGGAGACAACTTCAAGAGGAGATACGATTTGTATAATAGTGAAGAGATGAAAATGATACATATAAGCACAGCTTTTTTATAGAATCTATTAAATTCCAGTGTAACCTTAGTGCAAGCACGATTCAGCATTACATGAGCAAGTGGACCACTCTCAAGATTTTTTAAGGGCCTAAGATAGTTATGGAACTCCAGAAACCATCTAAATCTAAAGCTTACGATCATGATAGAAGTTCATGTAGATTTGACTTGGCTAACTAAAACTTATCAATGTTTTGCCCAACTGAGGGATGATTTGATCCTTGGGCAGAGTAACATCAGGTTGAAAAGCACTTTGGATGCAGAGCAGGAACACACCTGTGAAGTCACAGCACTGATGCTGACGTAATGTGTCCATAACTACCACAACATAGCAAAACAAATACTAAAAGGAAATTAAGAAAAGCAGGCTTTTGAGATATAGATACAAATATATATATGAATATATATAAAAATAAAATCAGGAACACGTTTCTACTGCAATACACTGTAACTGCAATAATGACGTATACTCACTACAGACCTCCCTGCTCAAATTCCATGTTTTATGTATTTCCAACTACTTATTATGACACTGAATTTCTTCTATGATCGGAAACGACGACAATTTCACAGCAACACAACTTCTTTCATGGCCACAGCAGCGCACCATGAGAAAGAAATAATTTTATTTGCCCCAAAGAATAGGATGTCTTTCCATTTCCCTTCTTTCACCGAGGACAGGTGGGTGTTTCACATCCATGTTAAAAAAACACTTGGACAGATGAGTATTTACTAACCGGAGCAGTAATAGCAACATGAATATTTGAGTTTTACATAGAAACACGCGTTTTCCTATGAAATTTTGATAATTTTAAACTGAAATAATAACAGATCATCTTTCTAAATTAAACAGTAGCAAGTATATTTAGATTTTTGCACATAGTGTAGTTACTACAGACGTCAGTAAAAGTATAAAACCCCCGAGAGTTTGAACAACACATTTATCTCCTGTGCTCTTGATGAACATTGCAGCCAAGGACTGACACCTTGCTGCCATCCTTTGACAGGCTACAGGAGGGTTTAACAAGTCACTCGGTACAAATTGAGCCTTGCTAGAAGAAACTTCTGCAAAACAGCATGATTTAGTGACACACCAAAGTACCCCATTTTCACTGCTCCAGTGTAGCCAGCTCCAATGCCAGGTTTGCTGTCTCCAAATTTGAGGCACCTGAGCTTTAGGCACCCAAGCAAGGAGTACTGTCTGCAGACTCCCTCTATAATCACTCAAGGAATGACTGAAAACGTTCCCTGTTCATGGTCATGATGGAGAGGCTCATAACTTCAGTATTTCAGCCAACTTAATAAATTTAGATGTTCCAGAAAGCGTGTCCCCCACACATTTTTACCCCTGGTGGGACTCCCTGAGGTAAAAAACAAACAGGGACTCTGGTTTTATTTGTAGTTCATATGATTTTGAAAATAAAAAGATATTCATCTGGGAAACATAATGTAATCGACAATTACGCTTGGAATTTTCAAAATTTCCAAACAGAAAAATACAGGTTAATACTAATGAAGCTAACGTTTATGGAGAAACAGCAATTTCATTTAAATCACTAAAAATGAATTCACTAAAAACTGAACTATGACCAGAGCTTGATGTCTAAAAGGTACTAAGATGTTTGCATTCATGATTTTGAAGTTGGTTTTGTTTTGTTTTATTTTGTTTTGGTTTTGGTTTGTTTTTTTTAACCAAGAACACTAAATCTTAGTAAGGAAGCAACTCTTTGGGTCCAGAGATTTGTAGTTCTAAAAAAGTTACAGGTGTAACATATATTGATATGTGGAAGGGAATATAACACTAATTTTATATTCATGACATGTAAAAGCATTTGTGAAATATTCAAAACAAGTTTTAGAGTAAATATGCAATATACAAGGGGGCCAAACAAAATTTAACATAAGTAATGTGTGAGAAGCTCAAGATAGAACCATCATAGTTCACTAACTATATTTTGAGTTGTATCACTCACTTATGTTATTTGTACAATTACAAATTAAAAGAAAAACCTTTCTATCTTGTTTGTGTGACATTTTAAACTTAATTGCTTTTTAAAAAAAGTGAATAAGCATGATTTGCAGTATCTTCATAATGCAAAGTTTTAAATAAAGGAAAAATCAGAACCCCCCCACATCAATACTACATTATCTCTCAGTCTAGAACAAAAATAGACTAGTGTGATTAACAATAATATAAAGAAGATCATACCAAAAAAGCAGCAAGACTTCTTGGGGGAGAATCCCAGTCAAAGCAACTGCTAATGTAGTAGGCGGCGTTTATGAGCACCATGATACAACGCTTCATCCGGATAAAGTTTCTTAATAGTAGCTGTTAAAAAGATGAAAGAATGAAAATGTTTCAAAACCCCAAAAGGTTCAGAAGAGGTTCATGCTTATAATATTGTCATTCTTAATTTCAGTGAAGATTGAGAAAATAACATGTTAAGCTCTCTAGCTCACAAATTGAGAAAGCTAGTTTAAAATTTGAGAGACTTGGAAGAGAGAGAACTTGTTAGTTGTGTCAATTGATATTTGTTGCATTTAATTCTAAATGGTACACAAATTGTTGTTCAATTTCAAAAAGCCACTTGCAAAATTTCATGAATTCTTTTGTTACTAAGATTTCAGAGTTTTATTAAGTAGGCAAGACTTTCCCCATTCTCAAGTACTTAACAAATTTTGGCCTTTCTTAATAAAAAGATGCTGTAGGACACTAACCTGAAACCATGCAAAATTACTGCTCTAATCTAATTAAGATCACCTGCATCCTTTACATCCAATTTTTTCTTCATTTGTAACAAATTTGTCTGCTGTGATGTATGTTGACCACATGTTTTTAAGTATTTATCAAAGTAACTTTAACTGCGTACATTCAATCTATATAGAGATGAGACATAACAGAGGTGGGTTTTGAGTCAGGAGAATGCTTAAATCCTCTAAAATGGCAATACACTTCACCAAAAAAAAGTGAACAAACCAATGAATGATTTAATTTGTGTATTGAGTAGCATAGAAAGTGCTAGGTAGGTAAGACACATTCTCAGAAAATGTGCATGTTTTAAAATGCAACCGCATCAGTCATACATGAAGATTCTTTTTTTTCTCCTGTCCTAAGTGGTATTGTGGTGGGGTATCCCATGCAAGCTAATTTAAAAAAAAACAACCCAAAGTGGGTATTTAAAGTTTACTCCTCCTGCCATCTGCAAAAAGCACAATGCCATTTTCTGTTATGAAAGTGGGGAGAAGAATGAATCTTGAATAAAAGGCCTTGCTGCTTCTTTGCTGGAATAGCAGTGCAAAATGTAGCTTTAGTTACTGCATTACTCACAACAAAGTAAAGAAATATTTTGCCTCTTGAAATCTTTTTTAATGAAATATATCATACAACTGATAAAAAATTCATCCAGCAGATAATTTAAATTGATCTCAAGTCTATAAGCTTTCAGTAAAATAAAAAACAGTTTTGAGACCTTTGCTTTTTCACTGCAAACAACAAATACCTTGTTCCCACAGTCCAACCAAAAGCCCAGTTCTCTCCATATAAAATACGTAATTTGCGGAACATGAAAAATTGAATCAAAAGTAGTTCAACTGGAGATAAAGATAAGATGTGTTTTTAAATATTTTTTAGCAAAACATTAAAACTGTGAGCGGCAAAATTATCCAGAAAAAAAAGAAAAAGCGTCCAGACATTTCCTACCCACAGGACTCTCAAAAGCAATACAGAGTTTTAGTCTGCTTTCACCTTTGAATCAAACCTCCCTCAACTAACTTATTTAAAATTTGGCTAGAAGAATGCTGAAAGACTCTCTACCCTGCCATAAATGGAGATCTTTCAGGTCAAGGTTAACAGCAAAAATTTATGCAAGACTTAGTTTACATGCACCTGTGCTATAATCTGATATGTGTGGAACCCGATGGTTTCAACTGTGTTCTTATTCACGTATTTCATGGAAATTAAGCGGCAATTTATAGAGGAGACACAATAAACTCATGTATTTTGTTTCTGCCTTTTCCGACCTATCATATTCTTTTGTAAACAGGCAATGAAAATGTTATTCTTTACCCTCAGCAGTATGATACCAGATATTTGGATGTGCAAACTTGATATTAAGGCTTTCGGAAAGGATTAGTGTTTCCTTACTCTTTACCTGTTTAGACAGTCTGTTC
The DNA here is from genome assembly GCF_000690835.1 of Fulmarus glacialis. NCBI lineage: Eukaryota > Metazoa > Chordata > Aves > Procellariiformes > Procellariidae > Fulmarus > Fulmarus glacialis. The sequence goes on along the minus strand of NW_009198346.1, from coordinate 100,866 downwards.
TCCTCTTCAATGTACTTCTCTTCTTTGGGCATTAAGGTTCGTATGCTGGCTTTCACCTATGTATTAAAACGTGTGTCAGTATTACAAGCTTACTCGCTCCTTACTAATAACGCATGCTTCAATTTGCAAAAATTACGAAGTTTCGAAGCCATGGCTGCCAAGCCCCGACACATAAACGTACACGGAGGCATGAGCTGCTGCTCCTTGCGTTAGCAGCAATAGCAGCGGCAGCAGCAACAAAAAGAGTGGGTGTGCCAGGCAGTGGCAGAAGAGTATTCTGTAGTATACATCAAGGTTTAGAGAAAATGAGGAATGACAGAAATTCTCTACAAATCAGGAACAAAAGCCTTCATGAAACTGAACTCTTTAGCAGTACAAAAAAGCCAAAGTTAAGACTTACAGCATTAAAAATCACATCTATTTCAAGATAGATGACCCCCTTTGTTGGCCCTGTCAGCTGCTTGTTTTTCAAGACGTAGGCTTTCTGTTCACCATTTTGAATCTGCAGGAAAAGGACATGACAGCCGTCTGTCTCGCGGTCTCCGCTGAATACACCCCCCCGTGACCCCTGACCCCCAGCTGCTGAAGCTGACAGAGAACCCAAAACAACTGTGGCAAGTCTGACAAGTACCTGTTCATTACCAGGACCGAGTCTGTCAGGAAAAATTAACTACCATGGGATTCAACATGGCCGTGAATCCAGTATGTTAAAATTTTAGTGTTCTTATTACAGACCTTGGTTGAGAAATGACAGACACAGAGCTGCAAATCTTTTTTTTTTTCTTCTTTCCCCCCCCCCCCCCGTACAGAGCGGTATGTCAGGTGAATGAAACTTACAGACAGCAACGGTATAGCAACTTTGCCTAGAAAGTCAGCACTCCGATCGCGGTCTTCGTCATAAACTGTCACTTCAAGCACTGAGTGGATGTCTTTAATATTGCTACAAAGGGAGAAGCACACACAGAGGAGAGAAGAAGTCACCTACAACAGCAGGTACCAAGGACAAAAGCGTGAAAGGTTAGCAAAACCAGATACCTGTCTATTCTTCCAAGCTGTGGCAGAGAACAGAACTTAAGTAAATGAGGCATCCCTCCGTACAACCGAAATGCTTTCTAAGGGCTGCAGCGACCGCTCTCTCTCTGCGAGGCTTTCCAGCAGAACTTTTCCGAAGGATGTTGCTTTAAATCTCCTACCTGGCGTTTGCGCCGCAGGAGCTGCAAGGAGAGCCAGCGCGAGCAGCTCTGGGGGATTTACAGCCGCGAGCAGCAGGACTGAGAGCCTTTAAAAACTACCCCTTACACATGCTACCCTTGCAGCAATTCTTACCGCAGATACTGTGAAATCTGTAGGTTTGTAAACGAAAATAATTACGAGCTACACAAACACATCCTTCCACTGAGAACAAGCTCTTTAATTCTAAAATCCTTGCTTAATTACAAATATACAACAGTCATTACAACAAATTAGGAACAAGCAATACAAAATGATGCATTTTTCAGCTACTACTTGTTTTTGCCTGCAAGCTATTAAACACTCCACCACCACGCACAACAAATGTCACTGTATATTGTGAACTCTCAAGTGAAAAATTCACATTCCTTATTCAGAGAAAAAAACAGAATTGTTGAGAGAACTCATCTTCAATCAAATCGCTGATCCAGGAAATACGAATTCAAGCAAAGCAGTTTAACTTCAGTAAAATATTCCAATGAAACTGGATTGCTAGCCCAAAATTAATTAACAAATCTGAGGAAAAATAAAATAGTCCATGCAAATATACACAGAAGAGAGGTGAAAACTCTCCTTGAAGGCCTTTTGAGTTTTTCTATTTGATTCCTGATTAGTCTTTTGTCCTCTACAAACCCAAGCAATTTCTTATGCAGAGAACACTGTTGAGCAGTAGAGGTTGATTAGTTATTGGCTCTATTAGTAGGTAATTAAAAATAAATTAATGACGAATTTAGCGTGGTTTTGCAGATACATAAATGAGAACTACGTTAATAAGCTAATGAGAAGTACAATTATTGTGAGATTTTTTCTTTTGTTCTGAGTTCATTCCTGAGAGCTCACTGCAAGGCAAGAAAAGCTATGGATGCCAAATATACGAATGACAAATTGGGGGGGGGGGGAGAAAATTAAAATCAGACTGTGTTTTGAGATTAAGGGCAAAACACAGTATTTTAATTTATGATACAGTGAAGTAAGTGTACACAAAGCTAAAGTTTCGACTGGTTTTGCAGTGGATTGTTAGCTGATTTCAGCAGCAGAGAAACCTGCAACTGATCAGTTTTCTACTCATTGGTGTCACATTGCAGTCAGATAGAGTGAAGCAGGAGAAAAAGAAGGCAAATAAGCAAGACAAGTAACAGCAACATTTTGTTTGTGGAAATCTTTTTTCTATTTTGTCAGAGCCTTTTACTGTCTTCAAAATAACAGACAGATAAAAAACTCCAACCGCGTCACTTCCCAATAAACTAAATGTTTAAGACTGCATTTTACCCAATAGCAGCAATCTACTGGTATGATACTAGATGGTATTGTGAGAAGTGCAGTTGGTAAACGGAAAGAACAAGTGGAAAGTATCTGATCACAATTCAGAGAAGTATGAATGCATTTAAAATTCCTTCCTTTATATAGTTATCTAATGTTTATTAAAGTTAACCACATTTTAATGAAGGTCATAATCACGATATTGTTTTTTCCCACCCAAAACTTCAGCGAAACTCTCACTGACGCTAGCAGGACTCTGGAGTGCTTAGCATTACTCAGACCTAGTTTCCAAGAAATAAACCTTGCTTTTTACCTTTAAGATGGCACCTCTCCTCTAAGTTTTTTCATGTTTTTAATCCTCAAAAAGGTATTCAGCTGTTTGATTTAGAAATATCAGTACCACTATCTTTTTTCAGAATCAGCAGTGGGTATTTTTGATTCACACATACGTCCCCTTAAGCTCCCCCCCAAAAAACCCCAAACCCCAACCCCCCCAAACACTCACAAAATCCAAACACCTACAATGTGAAGATTTTGTTCCATTCCGGATTGAGGTTCTTGTAGACGGTATGTGTCAGCAGTCTGTCATTGTTCAATTCAACTACACAAAATGGGTCACTTTTACCTATAAGAGAAAATTTGGAACAAAATTTATGAAGTAAGAAAGCCCACCATGAGCAAGGTTTAAATAAAAATTTGTTTTGTTTTTTTTTTCTCTTATCCTAAGCTGCATTGTAATTCTCCCAGGAATTAATTCAGGGAAGTCCTATGGTCTGCATTATATTCAAGATGGTCATAACAGGCTGTTCATCTCCGTAATCTATTAACATTCTTCACTAAAAGAACATCTTTTTTGTCTTTATAAAAAAAAAAGAAAAGAAAAGGAAAAAAATCACCATACAGACTTTTCTCATGAAAAAACAGCATGTTCGTAAAAGGTGCCAAGCACCCTTCTGAGACAGCTAAGAGAACTTTACTTTAATGGTGCCAATCCTACATTGACTGTAATGATAACATAATTAGATCATTTTGATATGTAGGAAATGTATTATTCCGTATTATTTGTAATAACATAGCACCTATGATACTTATCCAAAGATTACTATGCCCTACATATTTCACGCTGTACAAATCCTCTCCCCAAAATCAAAAAGCCTTAAAGACAGCCTCAGATAAAAGCCTAACACCAGAGAAAATGGGCAAGTACAATTAAACAATGAGACAATATCAGCTGGAATGATGGGCTGTAGTCTCAGCACAGCAGAAGCTCAAACGTGGTTGAGATTTCTGTATACATTAAAGCACAATGAAGTAGCTTTGCATATATTTACAAGAAGGTCCTCAGCATGAAAGCCACCACAGGAGAAAGTATGAAGATGCTGCTTTGAAAATGTAATATGTAGATAATGGAAGCGGTATCCTAGACTGGATATGGAAGTTGATTTTTTTTTTTTTTAAGCTAAAGAAAAAGAATGGGGAAAGGAAGTGTGTGTGTGTGTGTGTGTGTACCCCTGAACGTGAAATAAGCAGCTTATAGCCAATGACTGCAGGTGAGCAGAGCTTAGAAACCAAGTAAAGAGCAAGAAAAATCATCCCAACTGAAAGTTTAGGGGGAAGACATGAAACTTACACTAAGCTTTTTCTTAGATATGCACGAGGCCAAAGTTTGTATTTGGAAAGGAGAAGAAGGAAAGTATCTCGTGCTTAACAACAGTTTGCTTGTGTACAAAAGGAGCTTTCTGAAGAGGGAGGAAGCAAAAGAAGAGAAGATTGGTATCTCCAGGGTTTCAGGGCAATCCTGAAACTTCCTGGAAGGGTAAGAAGGTGTTACGAGGAAGATCTGAGGAACAGCTATGATGGAAGGCGCAGTAACGAGAACATGAGGGGTATAGTGAGAAGACAGTTGCAATAAAGAGGCAATAAAGGGAAGGAATCACAGTGTATTTAACTCATATTTCAAATTTTGACACTAATGACAACCACTATAAATGCTGGCCAAGACAGAGAGATGCTATACCTCCTACCTATTTTGATTTCCTCCAGTAATCGAAGAGAACAACATTTGCCTTTGGCACAGAATACAAGTGTATGCATTATTTTCATGTAAGGCTACAAATATATAAGGAGGAAGCTGTAGAATAATTTGCTGCTCCCAGAACCCAAGGGAACTTTGTCTGATGGAGATTAACAACTGAGTTGCAAACTACAGAGTGGCTTGTTCTTGTCTCTGGACTTTCTTTGGACAGCAAAGTGTCTGAAAGTTATTGAGTGTTGGCACTGGCCTTCCACAATCAAATCTAGCACACTAAGCAATCGTATTTCACAATGTCTTCAATAACTCCGTAATGCTTTGTCATGCATTATAAGAAGCCATAAATCGAGTAGCTCAATGGGGCTACATTAATGATATTAGGGAGGCATGTAATTTGTTTCATACCTTATACAAATGACAATGAAATCAATATTTAGACAAAGCTGTCCAGGGGTCACATCTCCCAAACTGCAGTATTGATTCAGACTACATCAGAGGTTAATGTGCATATTATTAACTTTAATGATAAAGAATAATTGTTGTAAACACATTGTGAATTACAGTTAGAGTTGATGTTTACCTTCTCTAGAAAACAATATACCGCTGAATCTTTCCCATTAAACTTGAAAAATGATTAATTCATTAGTCAGCAGAGATGGATATATCACATATCTCAATGTTTTCCTACTTCACAAGCCTAAAAGGTGGTAGGAAACTTAAACAATTCATATTTATTTAGGTTTCATATTCTTTAGGTTTCAGTATTTGAAAAAGAAACACCCAGAAGACAGTTAAAATAACAAGGCAGAACTGACACAGCAGGTGAGCTAGGTGATATTATTTTATCTCCTTTTTTTAAAGTATCATCAATCATATTTGCATATGATGCTACAATGTGATTTGTGCTTATTAATCATATACAGACACAGGAAAATGCACTGCAGTGTCTAAAGGCCATCTTCTGTAAACAAAGAGAAGGTATTTACTACATTCATTCATTTTCTGCATCTGTTGACATGCACTTTTTCAATGACTCTCCTTATAGATTTATATGGATACCAATCCACTTAAGAAAGCTAAATAATATGTAACGTCAATCACAGAGATCCTCGATCAAACCAAAGACAGACAGTTTACAGAAATAAAAGAATCCCCCTCTCACACTCAACATTTCATGTCTTTTCCCCCATAACTTGAAAACAGTTCAAGACCAAATTTGAGAGAAGGGAATGTTGTGACATGGTACAAGGGAAGGCCCAAATACCATGGTTGACATGTAGAAGTTTCCTGGCTATGAATATCTCTACTAAGGAACACTGTTTTTACCATGAGGAGGCTATGAAGTTCCCACGTGCAAAGCCCTTCACCGCGGAGGGGTGCCTATGGGCATTTCTTTTGTATGCTAAAACACTCATAACCAAGCTGGGTATCTGAAAGGCAACACTCTTCGCTGGCTGCTAAACATATGGTATGTGCAAACGTTGTTTGGATACCAACCCAAATAAGCGAACATGAACCAGAAAGACAAAGCCAGAGCAACGCACAAGTCGTTGGTGAAACTCATATCCATCTGTCATCTTTCAAGTTCTCATTATTAGAAAGAATAACTGCAATCTTAACTCTCACTGACAGCCATGGCAACCTGCTGCATTGCAAGAGTGTTCAAAATAATGGGATCGTTCCCAACGAAAGCCTTAAGAGAGCACTAAAAAATTAAAAGATGTCCTCCTTAGGTCTCCTCAGTCTTTAGGAGGACCAAGAAAATCCAGGAACTTACTACATATATTCATTACTATGTTATTCAAAACCCATACCTTAAGCACAACACATACTCTAATCAAGGCAGCCTCACACAACTTCTGTCTAGTTAATGCAACTAGCAATTTCAAACAAGAGCTAGATACATGGTTTTCCTCATTTTTATAAAAAAGAACCACACATGTTCAGAAAAGTATGTGCTGTCCATCTAGCAGTTCTAAAAGTACACTTAAAAACCTTCGATTAGTCTTGTGCTGCCTAAGCTCAATTAAACCATTCTAAACTGTGTTGTCACCACAGTTACACCTTTCACTACAGGCTAAATCACAATTGTCACATATCACCGTATATCACCTGTCATGTCAAGAAATTCTACCCAAATCCCTGTGTCTACTGAGGATCTTCCAACTAGCTCCCTGCTCTGTGCCTTTCATAGGCTTTCAGTTACTGTTCCAGTGACTTTAGAGATACTTAACTCTATTGATCAGAGGACATCCACAAACATCTTCTGAATACAGCCCTAACTGTGTGCTCAGTGCTGTGCAAAGAATAAGATGACCCACCACCTGCTTAAGGCACTTACATTAAGAACATGCTCCCAGCACCTCTGAAACCAGCACTTACGATTTTGAGTAATCCCATCACCTTAGTGGGACTAATCACAATTACCCTAGCACTGTTTGAAGGAATGAATGAGACAAGTAGGTCGTAAAACCAGTGAAGTACACCTTCCCACTGACTGAAATCAGACCTGCAGTAAATCTCAGTAAGAAGTAAAACAAATCTCATTTATCCATTCTGTTGCTGTAACGTCTCATGCTTTTTGGAGTCTACTTATATAGTCCTAAGGGCTCCTGAAATGTTAGAAATAAAGTGCTAGTTTACATAATATGCACAATAATCTGGAAGGGAAAGCAACTTCTCTTTTGATGGATCTCCCTCACCTTTTTTTCCCCTTTTCCCATTACAGACCTGGACTACCTGAGAATGTCCCCTAGAAGGAACTCTACTTTGTAATAAAAGCTCCCAAGAACTACTTATCTTTTGAAGTTTCCCATTTCATTCATCATGCCACACATTGCATCTAGTTTGACAGATATCCTCGTTTGTGCCATGCTGCATTGCATTTAATCTTTAGACAGTCGGTGAGACCGGAGCACAAACTGAGATTACTTTCCTAGATCTAAGTATTTTACTTCATTCAGCATTGTGTCCCTCACGTTGCACACTATACACACATTAATTAAAACGTTAGTCTTTTACTTGTCACCTTACTTCTCAGAACTACCACATGCCCCTGGATGAACTGCACACCCATCAACTCAAACCAGCCCAACTGTACAACAGTGGTTAAGCTGCAAGAGAGGCTGTCCAGGAACTAGAGCAGTCTTATCTGTTACTTGCTTCAAAACTGAAAGTTCCCCACAGCCCAGGAAGTCCTGCACAAAAGAAATAAAGTAAGTTTGGAGCTCAGATTCATTATCTGGAGCTCAGAAGGTTGGCCATTGGAACAACATTTTTCTCCTGCGAGTATATAAAATACACTTTTTCATCATAGAAAAGATACCTAAATAGTGACAATTTTTAATTGCTTCTCAAAATATTTAGAAAATCAAAACAACAAAACCTCAACCTCCACACAATTTTAGCTTCCGAATTTTCTTTTCAAGTAGCTATAGCACCACACTGCATAACAGTTTTGCTGTGTTTTTGACTTGGAAAAGTTTAGGAAAGGCCCTTTTCATCAGTTCAAAGACCACAGGACTTCCACATTTGTAGATCAGCTGGCTCGCTTTGCTGAAACTCATCAGCAAGCACCAGAGATGTTAGGTGGCTTGTGAACCCTTGTGAACTGATGTTCTAGGGCTGGTGGACGGGTCTCAGACACATGCTGCTGCAGCCCGTCTTCCTGGCTGGAGGTGAGCTGGACTCTGTCCAGTCCAGTGGGTATCTAAAACAACAAAACCTTGGGCTTCATATCAAATTCAACTCCGAAAGTACTGCTTTTTCACAAGCGATTGAATGACATGTGACCTATTCAGATGCAAGTATCTTTTGTTTGCATAAATATGAACTTTACCTAAATATTAGAGATGTCAAACTGCAATACAGTACCATTCATATTTCCGGGCAAGTTAAACAAATATGTCCTTCAATGGTCCCTGAGGGGGAAGTTGTCCAATAAAAATTTTGGTTCTTGGTAGATTGTTTTCCCAGCAAAAATTCATTTTGGAGCACTTCCAAATAGGGACTTCAATTCAAAATAATTGCACTTTTGTACTCACTTTCTAGCTCCACTTGTACACAAACAGGAGTTTTTCTTGATGAAAAGCTATCAAAACTTAAATTTACATTTCTTGCTTGCCATGTTTTGTACAAGTTAAACTGTGATGTTCTTTTATTATAACACTCTATTGTCTCCAGAAAACTGTATGTCATCTGCATGTTATTCTGTTAATATTGTAAAAAAGAGACTTTAGTAAACAAACATATGGAAACATCCATATTTTATGCAGTAAGATGACTCCCTGTTTTAGACAGGAAAGAAACACCTGTGTACAGTCATAAACATCACGCTTTTCTGTTTTCAGTCTTTGAAAATCCAGCTTGTAGGAAAGAAAATAAAAAATCAGAAAGATCATCAGTCATTGTAGAATGACTCTTTCTTTCTTAATCAGAGCTGCCATGGACTCTTACAAGGAACTACCATTGATGCAATTGCTTTTCAGAGTGGATGCAAGCCAAGAAGCATATGGCAGACCTACCTATCCCTTGAAAAACTTATTGCACTTCATAAGGATTAACTCGCAAGGGACATCAGATAGCATAGGGCTAGTTCCCCTGAGGCCTGTGGAGGTACTTCTACCATGGCTATAGAAAGCATGCATTGCTTCGGTATATGTCCAGAAACACAAATAATTTCCTAGTTTTGTTCCTTCAACAGTTTTCTCAACAAAAGGAACCATGTGACCGGCTAAATATAGGTTGGCATTTAACATTTACTTGCCACTGATCTGTCCATAAGGTTATATAAAATGATAGAAAGCCATCTCCAGCATTGGCTAGACCATGAACTGATTTTAAGCAAATTGCTAACTTTATTCTGAACTAAGTATTACATGAATTTTTGCATTGTTCAAATTACATTATCCAAACTGAATTAGAATCACGAAGACTACTAAAAATGTTTTGGATAGTTTAAAAATTTAATAGGAGATTTCAATTCCATTTCTACTTTTATAAGTCAAGCTCACAAACCACAACTTCACAAAGTTCAACCCAGTTTAATGTGGTTATGAAAGCTGAGATATTGTTTGAATATTTCATAGGCCATTATGGTTCTCCCCTACTGCTGGCCATGCCTGCCCATTATGGATCTAAGTCCCCACAGTCAAAAAAGGCCTTTATTTTTTGGGAAGACAAGACAGCCAGTTCATGACTCTGGGGGGCAGTGCCACTCATGCAGACGCTAATGTCACTAATGTTGTTCCAAGCTCCCTGCCAGCCAGCTGCTTGCAACAGAGCTGTCGGTCTGACCTTTGGCCAGGAGGAGGAATGGCTCAATAGCATGAGAAGCTGCCTTATCTAATGGATTAAGTACATGACCCACGCCAAATGCCAGCTTTGACAAGGACTTGCTCTGTCGGCCTTAGCTGAGTCAGTTAACCTTTCTTCGTTTTCCATCTTTAAAATGGAAACGATAATTCCTCTTCAATAGTGCTGCTGCAAACATGTTGCAACAGACTGATATAATGAACGTGTGAGATATCTTACCAGGCGACTCAGTGTAGTGCCACAATCGTGTTAAACTCATTTCCACAGAAAAAAATAATAATGTTAACAATCACAAGGCATCCTTTCACTGTATATTTAATTCTAAAGGCTATGGTTAACCTTTTAAATCCTAATTTTGCCACTAGTATCCTAAAACTGCTACTTTCTTAAAAAAAAAGTAGTTTTGCAGTACATGATACCGGACTGATGTCTTCAGGCAACCTATACGATAGGGCCAGATGAGATTTTATCTGCCACAGAATACTGCCCATCTAGTAGATTTCCGTACTTTGTCAAGATAACTCAAGTGTATATTGAAATCTGGTTGCACTAATTGACAGAGCAAATTACTTTTGGAACCATATTTCCAAAGGGCCTCTGAATTTATTCCTTCAATTTCACATGCATGGGCTTCCATACCTTTGTGAATTTAATATTTGTGTACATCACTCTGACATTTCCTAGTGTTTGAAGAACAATTTCAAAGACTATTTTTGCACATGTGGTATTAGGACATTTTAGTAGAACAGATTTTAGAAAATTCATTTACGTTCTGCACAGTTAGCCATCTTGGTATCTTCATTCTACTTCCAAGTACTTTAAACAAAATTTTAACAGGGAATTTTCTTAAAAGAGAGGCTGAATTCCAGACATAAAACTGAAAAAGAAGAAAAAAAAATTCTGCCTCATTTTTTATGTTCTTCAGAGGAGGAGAAGCCTGAAAAGCTTTTGACTGTAAACCTAAATATCACCAAGCTCTTTAGTAAAATCTGTCTGATATACCAGGTTCTGAAATCACGGTACCCAAAAAAACCGCAGACAATTGATTAATAATGAGGTCAGAAATACAAATAAATTTACTTCTAATGAAGACTGGAGACACAGTAATCAAAGTGTTAAAAATTCATTTCATGCACATCTCATTTGCCTCTTGGCTGATATTTATCACATAATTCTGTGAGAAAGTAGAGGCCTAAGATGCTCCAGATAAATGTCTCAATTAATTGTACAGAGGTAGCCCTCTTTGAGCTGAACCAGAGCTGTGAGCTCTTTATTAAAAGCACTATTCTGTAGCCTGTAACCTTGTTCCTTGACTCCTCTCTAGTTTCCAATTTAAACAAGTCCCCATGCGGCCCGCTCTAAAGGGCTTTGTCTCCCTGTCATTGTTAAGAGAGCCGAGGCATCCTGGAAGTGTGAAATCAGACCTCATGAGCTGAACGGTTCCCCAGGGAACGCCGGACCGCGCAGAAGGTCAAAGTCATGGGCCGGACCATCTGAAAGCGTCTGATCGCCGGTCTGTGACACAGCAAGCGGGTGGGGGCCGGGGGAGCGGGGAGCCAGGGGGCTGGCATGGAACACGTCTTAATTAAAGCCCAAAGACAGCAAAACAAACTGTTTTCTAGGCAGGCCGTCACATGGAGCTCGGATTTTGCTCTGCTAATGAATCTGAGTTGCTAACTATTATTCCTTGAAACAACAGGACTTGCGCTGAAGTTGATCAAACCGGTGGCACATCTTTTCCCACCCTGCTTGCTTCTCGTCAGTAATAAGGCAGGGGTTTTGAATTTTATTTCGTGGTACAGGAAAAGGAGGAATGCATCGGGCCCACTAAAGGAGACACGAGCCCTGCCTGCAAAGCCAGCAGCCTCCCACCAGACCCACCCGTACCCACTTTGCTGCAGGAGGAACACGCTTACGTGACTACTGCCTAACCTGGCACTACGTCATGGCGGTGCCATTGCTTTCCAAAACTCACACGGGTTAGGCGAACAGAATACGTATTAATTTCAGAGGCCAACTGGCACGATGAGTCCATTACGCTTTACGTTTTACTGCACCATCAGAACATGCCTTCACGTGAAAGGACGTCACTGCAGGCGCACAGGCTGCTATGCCAGGGCTCCGCGAGCAGCCAAGCCCTCGAGAAGGTCTGCCTGTCTTCCAGAGGAACCGCACGCGAGCAAAGATGTGGGGAAAGGGGAAAATATAACTTCCAGCTGAGGATTTAGGGAGAAAACAGCCTTGCACCGAATAGCTAAAGCACAATGGAAGATTTAAATGAAACTTTCTTCTCAGGCAGAGAAGGAAAAAGCAAACACCATGCTCAATGTCTTTCCATTTGTTAGATTATAGTTTCAAAAAAACATATTAAAAAATAAATACGTATTTTCCAGGAAGGGGTATTTGCTGTGACTACAATTTCCAACAGGAAAGGAAGGCCTAAAATTGTGGAAGGCCTTGGTGGTAGTAGTTATTGGTGGAAGGCCTAAAATTGTGTTTTGACCGTGGAAAGATGCTGGCTTTCCTGGGGCTGAGGCCCAGCAGTTCTCCCGAAGGCCCCGGTCCTGGAAGACGCCCTATTTTTCAGCTCTCCCCCAAATCAAGGTGAGCTTTCAAGCACCGGCAGGGAATCTCTCAGCCCCTCAGCGGTCCTCCCTTTCCTAGACCTCCTTGCAAGCGGCCTGATGAGGAGGAGCCTCACTTTGTTCTTTTCTGGGGTCTTTTTAAAACCCAGCTATGGCACGTTCGAGCAGCGCCCCATTTTCAAACGGGTAGTGCCCACTCGCCCTGCCCACAACTTCACCGACATGTCACCCAGCCCAGCATCTTCTTCAAGGCATGTGTGTGTGGGGGGGTGCCAACTGAGGCCTGAACCACCACCCTTAATCTCTCCCTTTTTAAAAAAAATCTGTACTAACCTTAACGATTTGAAGCACACTGTCCCAACACTGGGCTATTGAGAAAAAACTGCCCTCGACTATCAACAGTTTATTAGGGGCTTAACTGAAGTGACCTACTGTAGCAGCATTCAGCTGCACAAGGCTACGGGCTTTCTGTGGAAAGGAGAAGAATTGAGGGTTTCATTAAAAAGTAATTTGTGCTTTTTACTCATTCATTCAACGGGAGTCTCAATTGCTCTTTATTCACACAGAGTTAATACAGTATTACAATGCTGCTCAATGAATGTATGGTAACAAAAGAAAAATTTCACATTTTGAAAGGAAAAAAAAAATCCTTGCAACTGTAGTAAGATGGATGACTACTTAAAAGATTACAGAAATCTTTTTCTGTCTATGCTTATGCTTAATGATGGAATATTAAGGATTTTTAAATTCCATTCAGCCCAAACTAATAAATTTTGATTTATTACTTCACATGAAAAGATTCCTGAAAGTGAAATGGGATATGCTCAGCAGACAGGAAACAGAGCAAATCACACCGGTACTATACAGGTGTTCCAGCTACTTCCCAGACTCAAGGGAGGGCAAAAGATTAACTCTGAAAAAAACAATATAGTAAGAAGAGCAAACTAGTCCTTAGCTTTTACTCACACAAGCAATCCTTAGTCGTGTAAGTTATACCACTGATGACAGTGCTCTCCACACTGACTAATAAGTATTGCTCAGTTGAATAAAGGTGGAGGGTCAATTCTTATACAATTTTTGCGAACATGATTTATCGACAATCACAAAATAACTACTTTGAGTTATTTCTAAATATTACTATTCAAAGTTTAGTCTGAAATGAATGATCTGTACATACCCACAAGTTACTAAAAATAGCTATAAATTACTACAGTAGTTAACAAAACCCCTTTGCCCTCTTTTCAAAATACAATGATTTCTGTAATGTTTGGAATGCACAGCCATCTTACAAAACGTATCTGCCGTATGAATGTTTTTTCTTGCTAATGAACAAAATACGCAGGACATGGGAAGGTATTGAGTGTTCTTCCCTGTCTTCCTGACCGTCGTTCCAAATGCAATGTCTGAAGATTTTTGGTAGCTCTGTACATCTTTAATTGAATCAAATGTATTTCCAAAAAATTTGTTCAACCAGCACAAATGACACGTTGATCTGGAAAAGTCAAAGACTGAACGAGGTCAGGGACAGAAGTATCCCATTTGCTGCTGAATAACTTAATCTCTTTCTCTGTTCAGACCACATTGCATTATAAGGTAAAAGCAGAGTGAGGAATCTTTAGAAGCATTTCTCCAACCTCCCCGAAAATAGAATCTGTTATTTTGTGTGCCACAAACTGGATGATCTGTTTCAGCAATAAAATGTTGCTCTGTTACCTTGTCTGAGAAAAAAATTAAATACCTGTACTCATGCTAATTTACAAAAAACTGTTAAGAAGTGAGTATGTTGCTATATATTACATCTGCTCCTGTAACAGAACATTTCTGTCCAAATTGCAGTTGAACCAGCTAGATTATTATAGTTTCCTTTTTTTTCCCCTTTTTTCTTTTTTTTTTTAGCAAAGATGGCTATTTTTTGACACAGAAGCAGCTCATTTTGCTCCATTCAACTTGTGCAGTGTAAAAGTGATTGTACTTTCAGGACATAACTTGGACATTTCTGGTGAAATATGGTCAGTATGGCTGAAATACTTTTTCTTTGTTTTGAAAAGCAAAAGGTTAAATTATCCATTCAGCTTATATCACATAAAACAGAAAATAAAAAAAGATTTTCTTATTTCCCTTCTTAAACAGATAAGCAGTAGTTACAGGAAACTGCATTTATTTGAAATGTCTGAAACCAACAGCAGTCTTGCTAAATATCTGGCAGAAATCAAGTGGTTCTTTTGGCAACAACTTTGAAGCAGTATCTAAGCCTAGCACCTTTCATTTGCCTTGTCCTCTGGAATTCAGCTTTAATTTGAATAATTTTGTATATTTTTATCTACTAGAAAAAGAAGTCTTTTCTATGTATTTTTTACAGGACCTCTGATGGAGGAAAATGCACATTTCACCCTTCCGGGAAATAACCTACGCAGGACTCTGCTAGCATTAGAAAGACTTGCTGCCTTGCTTATAAAAGTTTTGTTTGTCTGTGGATTTTTTCCTTAATAAGCAGAGGTGAGACCGCGCAAACAGACAATAATCTTTAGATAAACCTCTGTTTTAAACATTTTTTCTTCATTTCTAAAAAGGCCCAGTCTTACTATGGTATTTACTGAAACTAAATGAATCCTTGCCTGTGACATCAGCTGCCATCAATGCTTCTGCCCTGATGACCTTCACCTGAAGAAATCCCACATCCTTCATGTTATGGAACATTGCCATTGGACTCTAAAAAATAATAAAAAGAAAAACAATTCTGGATTGCAAAAAAGACATACCAAAAGCAGTATTAATAGTCTTCTCCCTAGCCCAGATATAAGTTAGTGTAATTCAGTCTAACATACTCATACTTCAAAATATTATTTTCTGAAGAATGTACAGTTGTCAGTGTTTATTTCAGTATTTTAAAACTTTAACTTACCAATGAAAAATGCACAGGAAAAATTACAGTATGAATGATTAAATATAACACTAATTCTACTGAATGAATCCCCTAATAGTACATCAACAACTGTCCATCAAAATTCTAAATGATAGCAGTATATTCACAAAATTAATCCAAACAATAAAACACTTCCTCTCCCTGAATACTTTTGTGAGATCTGTGTTCACATTTTCCCTTTGGACGGCTCCAATAACACTCTGAACAGTGACTTAGGGCCAATATTGTTTTTGTTGTAGTTGACCATTATATGCGAGCTTGCATATAGCATATATATGCTTGCATATAGTTTGCAAATAACATGAGCAAAAACAATCAAAAGAGGACTATTACAACTTAATAACTTTCAGAATAATCATGTGCAAAAAAGATTTAAAAAAAGAATTAAAAGATGGTTTCTATTCCTATTCCATGGCAGAAAGCTCTTACTATAAATAATTTTTTTTTTAACATAAATTTCTGCAATATCTATGTATATTAAAAAGAGGAAGAAAAAATTAAAGAGTAGACTAACACTTGCATTTATTCATCCAACATAGTTTTAGAAAGATGTTTGGAAAGTGTGTTCTGTTCCTGCACTTTTTTCAAATAACTAAAAGTAACAAACTGGGAATGTTGCACCAGTTAAGTGTGATATGCTAAAATTCTCAAGCTCTAACTTTGAATATAACTTAAAAGTTGCAGAATTTCAAATGATAGAACATCGACTGCAACTTTGAATCTGCAATCAATTAATAATGACAAACCTGGCATTACCATTTAGTTTTTAGATAACATATGGGAGGAACTCCAAAAGAAGAGACTAAAATCAGATTTTCAAATCCATTTTAAAACATGTATCTATGTCGCCTAAATTTTGGTTGTTTTTGCAAGTCTTGTTCATAAATATTAGCACGTACCTTTATTTTGAAGTATTTTAAAATCTGGACTAATACATTTAATGCCTGTGGCCCTTTCTAAAATTTTAACGTAGTGCACATGAAACCTTTTCCACTGCTTATGATAAGTCCAGATTTCTAGAAAATGCAAACATCAGGTAAAACACCAAGTCAACAATTCTTTAATTTGTTATGAAGGCAAAATCGACTGTTATGGAAAACCAGAATAGATAACATCACTGATCTGAAAACCACATGTGCTGTTTAAATGAAATATTAAATGTCAGACTGCAAAAACTACAGTATGTTTATGCATAGATAACCTATCCATTAAAGTGTTAGACATATAATATGCATCCCTGCCTTTTTACTAATAAGACAATTCTAACAGTTAAATCACATTCTGATATTTATTTCACAAGCCCCAACTGACCATTTACTGTTTACAGTGAAGGTTTGACCTTGGTATACTGAACTGAGGAATCCCGTTAAGTGTAGTACATGCTACATGTTATCACAGGATAATGGTTAATAAATTTTTATCATTTTTGATATGTTAATCATCAGAAATACGGCTTAAAAATACCGATGGTCAACTTCAATCAGCAGACACTCAACCCCCTGCTTTATGTGCTTACAAGCTGAGGGTGGCAGGGACAGCGTTTCAGATAGATAGCACTGTTATAATTCAAAAGCATGTTGGCACCATCCCTCATTTACTACAGTAACAATCAAGGTTTGGAAGCTTCTTATCAGAACTGGTACCACAACAGAGATAATTCTGCTCTAATACCATGACGAAAATGAAAGGATTTACAAAAATGTTTCCACGATTTACCCAAGTTTCCCAGTGACCGAACCAAACACCAAGCTGCAGAAAGAAAACAAAGCAAAAACCAAACACAGAGCAAGCCAAGCAACTGCCCCCCTTCCTGCAATGCCCTGCGGGCCCCTTTTTCCAAATTTCATCCTGGTAAGCTCATTCTGCAAAAAGGCACCAGTGCTGTATTTCACTTTGCTACCTTTGTTAGCATCCCGCAGAATAATTATTTTTGAACTTCTAGTTCCAGCAAGTCGGCTGGCTTAGATTCATTTATTGCACATCACGACTGCGGAGACTGCTGAAAACGTACACAATGCCATGGCAGAGACTCTGCGAGAAGCAAATGACTTTAATACATTACTTTAAATACATAACTTCAAGTAATGATTTATCAGATGATATTCTGTCTTCTTATTTATGATTACTGTTGGAGGCCTCACAACCCGCATGGTTTCTGAAGCCTGAAATTTCCATAGCAGAGGAATCCGTGATTTGCTGTGAATCTTTTCAGCCCTCAGTAGATGGGAAAAGATTGAAATGCTCTGGATATGAGTCCTCTTTATTTTTTTAATGAAAGGCTGTATAATATATTTTCTGTATGGCTGCAGCAGCTGTCAGGGAGAGCATCTCAGTTCAGCTCTATTATGGGAGAAGCAATACCCCATCCTATGGCATCGAGATACACTGAGGGGCCAGTACTGATTGACAGCTTGTCACCATGACGTCTTATTCCATCTCTGTTATGGAGAAAATTAATGTCACACCACCAGCCTTATGACTCGCTGTCATCTTAGAACTGCTCACCTTTTATCAATGCTCTAAATAACATTTCAAGCCCATCGTCTCACGGTGGACAATCTGGTCAAGGGACATTAAATCGGATGACTGTGAAATGTCATAATAAAAATGGAATGCTAACAACTTCTTCTCTAAACTAGCTCCTCTGGTTTTTAAACTGTGACAAGGGGGACCGTGGGTTCAGCACACCCGTTCTGAAAAGGTCATACAATCTCTCTTGGTCTGTACCCATTAATGCGCCCCCCTCCTCACCCCAAAAGGAATTAATCTTTTCAGACAATTGTGGTAAAATAATGGTTCAAACAGTAATGCCTGTTTAATTTGTAAGGCTCTGATGTTCAGCTACAAACGGTTAAATGACAGTAATAGAGTCATTTTCCAAGGCTATTTGATCTGATGGCAAGGTCAGCTCATTAACTGTTTTTGGCTGCAGAAAGGGTGCAAAATACATTTCTCAAATGGAAGCTAGATTTTTTAAGAGAACAAAAAATAAACCCCAAAATACAGCCACTCAATGGGGAATCGTATATCTTGCTAATTGCACATGCTTTCTTTGTATCGGTTCTGAGGTAGAGATATGAATACCAAAGACAAATCAAACATCAGTGAAAATAAACTATTTGAATTTCGTTAACCCTTGTCATTTCTTTCTTCTGCTGTCCACTGGTCATTTTAATAAAAACAGTAAAATTTATCAAAAAGGTATATCAATGCCACAATTTTCAAAAACACATATGAGAAATTCACACCTCTGCAATATGAACCTCTTCCAAAAATATGAATGTTTTCAAATGCATACAGTAATGTAAATATAAGAAAAGACACATATCCATGAATATGTAAGAAATGGAAATAAATAGATCAATCTTACACCGCATAATTATGCTTTACACAGGGGACAAAAAATTCAGAATTTAGGAAAACCGATTAGTAATACATAGTCGTAACATCTTTCTATACTGCTACTAAATTATCAAAACCATCAGTATCACTTGACTACCATATCATCACACACAATAATCCACAGAAATACGGTATTGTTGCACTTTGTAGCAAGAAGTATGTCATCTCAAAAACGTATCCATCAGAAATTTATTATATTTATAAAGATCTATTCTAACAACCACAGACTGTCTTGGTGGATTCCAAAATGCGCAATAACTCTCTTAATTGTAATTATTTTTCAAAGATGGTGCACAATACCTTAGCTCTCAGTTGGTTTAGGAATATTATGTTTAGCCTCACTAAGTCACCTCTATTAAACTGTGTTTATGATAACACTATTGGTGTATGAGTTGTACAAGCATTAGCAGACAGCTGATTCAGTGGAGATAGCCAGAATAAATTTGCTGAAGCGCACATCCTGCTAATCTGTTTGAAGAATATTGTACAGCATTAGTACTAGCACTTCATGTTATCTGCACAGCCTGATAAGGTACATCTTTATTAAATTCAGTTATTGAAAGGATGTCAGTCATGGAATAGGAATATTTTAAAATCTAAAAAAAAAAATTAAGCGGCTCTTTGTTAGTCAGAGCTTGGTTTAATGGCTGAGTGTCTAGAGAAGCCTTTCTAAACACCTGGCAGCATTGTACAATAAAAGCTTTGTAATTTTAAGTGGAAATAGCTTTTTTTCTTTCTCCGTGTGTAGTGAGACAGTTACTTTTAGTGATTTAGGTATTAGCAAATGCTGGAGTAAGAGCTCCCCTCTCTGTTCCTTTGATAAAACTACACAGATTCTGTGTAATGTGAGGATGCTGGGAAATGAAAATAATTTGCTTCAGGATATTTTGAAACAGAAATATTGTTTAAAACAATTATTTTGATGACACAAAACACTGCTCCAGCCTTTAATGTGCAGACAAAATGTAAGTTTTCTTGCCCTTTAGTAGATGCTGGAAAAAAAGCCACAAACTATTGGCACCTCAAACTATCTGGCATAAACACTCACTAGAAACCGTAGTCACTGAGTGACCCCTTAGTTATTTTGTGCTTGGTAAAAATTATCTGCAAGGCAGTACAATTAACTTCTTTATGTCACATGATCATATCAAATAGCTGAATTACTATGTAAAAAATACCTTATTGTATAAAGAGGATTTGTAGTCTTCCTGATGTTACCTATACCAGCCGTGATAATATTAGTAACTAGTTTAAAGGATTGTCATTGGCTGAGTGTGATAGGGATGTAAGGGATATATTTAGATTTTTCCCCCCGGTACTTATTATTTATATCAGCAAACATTTTGCAAACAAAGGGCAAAAGAGAAGAACGCCGTACATATCTCTTCAGTATCTCCTCTCGCTCCTTCTGGTCCTCCAGGGAGTTGACGGAGAGGTCAGAGATAGTGACTGCAGCTGAGGCTGTGAGAGTGACCAGCAACACCAGGCATCCCTCTCCCTCCTCCAGCGGCATCTCCAACTTGTGGGTTTGTTCTTTACTCAGGGTTGACAGGTCAACCTGGCACCTAGAAACAAACATTCTCCATCAGCATGTGGTTTTCTTCACAGCAAACGAGCACATTGGCTTACTTGCATTCGGCTGGACAACACAAATCAGTAGAAATTCCTTCCCAGCTTCTGGAAGGATTTCTCTTCAGCTTCAATCCATGCCGCTTGCTTGACTTTTTTTTTAAAGCTACCACCTGTTACGCATGTGAACAATAAATATTAAAAAGAATGTACAGACACTAGAAGCAAGGCTAGCTAATATGCCTTTCTTGAATGCAGTCAAAGAGAATTGTAAAAATCCAGCTTCTGATGCAAATTGTACTTTTTAATTACGCCTCTTGTATAAACACAAAACGTAAGTTTTGATGTGAATGTTTTCGATACCATTCATCTAAAAACAGTAAAAATCCTCTCTTAAAAAAAAAATCTGTGTGGACTTAATTGTGATGGAGCTAACATGACCGAACACAGGAAAACACGACTTGAGCACCACCCAGAAGGCTCAGCGCCCTTGCAGTAAGCTGCGTGTGGCTCAAGCTCAAAGCTTGTGCAGGCATCCAGGATAACATTTGATGCCACAACCCCTTATATAATAAGATGTCTCACGTTGTAACGAGCAGGGACTGCTTATAACTGTGCAGAGTGGCTGAAGCCAATCCACCCTGCTTGATCCCTTTCCGAATAACCCTGGCTGTACCATACACTGCACTAATGAAGAATGGCTCCAAACGTGCCAGCCAGCAGAAATAGCTTTAAAAATAACAGGTAGAGCTTGGAAGGAAAAACAGTATCACTGCTAACAAAGAGCTGACCATAAGCTTTTTATTAAAGCAAGAATACCTTAGGGTTAGCAATTACTCTGTGAACAGCTTAGAAGTTTTAATATTTTAATTTGTGTAATTCACAAGTTTCAACTAGATTGCAACTCTGAGCATGTCTAGAAATTCAACACCTGTGTCAAATGTCATGTCGGCTTGCACCGCACAGGAATTTCTGTGAAGAAGCACTATTTGGAGTACTTCTACTTACAGCATCCCCCAGTAATGTTTTGCCAATTCATTACTCTAAATAAAAACAGTAACAATATTGAAATAAAGTAAATGAATATATTCTATACATTGTTAAGCCACCAAATACTCTGCTTTTAACAGCGATTATTTAATGTGACAAGCACATGTTCTATATGCCACTCTCACTAAACCAAACATCTAGCAAACTCTTTTCATAAAATGTCAATTGATTTTGAAGAGGAAGATAATGTGGTGACCGCAGGGCCAATAAACTGAGAAAAAGGTGGCAGACATGAATAAATAGGCATTTAAGGACAGGAAATAGCCAATTACAGGAATAAATGCGGCCTCATAAAATGGGCGCTGTGCTATCACAGGCAGATTAGATTTGCTACAGGAAAATTTCCTTTTAATTCTTTTTTTTAAACATTTACTGTCTGTTGTGCAGCTGTCAAAATTAAACTACTGCACAGCTCATACAGTTAACAAGGTTCAATTATTTTACAATGAAAAAAATTTCTAACTGACATAGCATTCTGAGCTTAATGTTTACCTTTTATTTTGAACTCTTTGGATGATAACGAGTGAGAAATGAAATTAACAACAGTAAGGAAAGACTAAAGCTGTTGCTGTCAGTCAGTGCAGGCTGATGGTCAATACATGTACACAGGCTGTCAAATTTTTATTTAATCTGCAGTGAGGAGTATAAAGCCCTCCTTAGGATAATAAATATTGTAATCAAGAATTCAAAGCTGGAGTAGGTTAAGATGTCCCTGATGTTAAACATTCTTTAATAGTTTATTTCAAAAGAGATACTCCTCAAAAATACGTCTCTGCAACAATAATGCAATTTTAACCAATAATCATTGAGAGAACCAGTCTAGACTCTCTTAAAGTCAGTAAAAGAATCAGAAAGTCATGATGATACAAGTAATGCAGAAATAATCCACCCCTCACCCAGAAATAGGCAACAAAAGCTACCCCCACTGGAACAAAAAACCCCTATACACATCAGAAAACTGCAATGACTGTAAAATTACAGGTTTTACATCAGAGCTACAAGCTCCAACTTCTCCAATTCCAGAAGTTACAGCACTTTTGCAACATTAGTAGTCCATGCTCTTTTTTATTTAGGATAAAAGAAGCAATTGACAATCCTGCACCTTTCCTAAAGCTATAAAATATTCCTAATAGCACCAAATCTAGAACAGATTACCTGAGAAATATGTCTCTATTATCTGCTTGATAGATCTCCATGAACAGCCTGTCACCAGCTTGTTATTTCCGAAGATTGTGCAAAGAGTAGGGAGTGATCCAGAAGGTTTTTCCAGTGAAAGCCTTAACCATTTTACAGGAAAAATATCCTCTGAAGCGCCCTCAGATAATTCGACAGGGTTATTCAATCAGAAGTGTCACCATTGCACTTTATGGAAATCTGGGTTAAGAGCGTCTCTGTGCGTACGCGGTCAGGTGCAAGCACATTTCTCATCTGCGCCAGGTCCCCTCCTCTGGCCTGGCCGGAGATGCAGCCCGCATGTGTCTAACTCGAAGGTGCCGAGGCTCGAGGAGCGTTCAGCATGAGGTGAGCGCATCGGCAGCACATGCATTTCAGTCGGAAGATGAGACTTTTACAATTTACGGACACTATAAGAAAAATTGCAATTCTTTTCCATTAATGGTTGAGTTTTTCATGGAAAAGAAAAACAAACTTTGTTTGCTCTCACACCAAATTTTCCTGCAAAAAAATTAAACCATTTTTTGTTAGATCTACTTTGCCCTCACCAGATCTTTGCATGGGACCAAAACAGGGAAGGAAGCCTGGTTTTATTAAGGCATTACCTAAGCACTAACCCTATCCTAGAATAACCTTTACAGACATCAGTAGGAAACCCACAAAACTCCTTTTTGGATTAGATTTCCTTACAAGCCCTGAAGTTAACAAAATACTTCTAAAGAGAAATAGCTTTGGAAAGTTCAAGTTGACAATGCCCCTTTACATTTTACTGAGAGCATATACAAGTATTCCAAGCTTTAAAGCTTTAGCAATGCTGACTTTTACACCAGTTAAGATATTCTCTTAAAAGACATTTGTCACCTACAACTGTTTCCATGGAGAACAAAGATGCTTTGAGGATGAAGGTGAACTTGAATGCTACCAGAAAGCGTGCAGAATGAGCATCGTGGTGGTAGAAATTTTTGTCTTGCATTGTCAAATTGAGGACCATGAAAAACAACAGCCATTTTGAGAAGACCGTAAGTTGGACATGACTAGCGGCTGTCACACTGAAAGCAGGAGGTAACAGTAATTTTGGACAATTCAGTTTCTTACAGAATTACTATTTACATGCTGCTGCTGAAAGAAAAAGTTCTCCACCTGTGAAGAGGTCAGCCTGAAGAATTATGGTGAAAATAGCCATTAGCTCCACAGACAGATTTTCAAGCATGGCTATAAATCATGTTTCAGGGAATTTTAGTTTTTAGGGCAGTTTGAGCATTTTGCACTACTGCGCTGCTCCACGCTGTATGGTCCCTTCAGCGCACACCTGTGTCAGCATTAGAAGCGGTGGGCAGGGGCACTGGAACGATCCCCGTGGCTGGCCGACCCCTCAGGAAGAGGCACGGAGGCACGTCCCCCCAGACCAGCTCTGAACATCATCAGGCACCGGCGCGATCTGGATTTTCAGGCCTTGAGAGATCAGAAGGGAGAAAAACCGCGCAAGTGCCTCAAGCTCATGTGCCAAAGTATCCCAGGTAAGTCGCTGCAGAAACAGGGTACAGCTCCCGTGGAGGAAGATTTGAAGATTCAAGGGGAATCCACCACTTCTCTGAAACTGTGTTCAGTGTGTTAATTGCCCAAGCTGTTAGAAATGCATTTCTGATTTATTTTTAATTTGAATATATCTGGCCTTTGGTTCTTTTTACGCCTTTCTTCACTTGGTTGAAAAAGCCTTTAGTGCCCCGTATTTTCTTCTAGTGAAGGTACTCATATACCATAATCATACCTCTTCTTGATCTTCTGTTTGATATGCTAAACACCTTCAGCTCCCTGTACGTTTCCTTGGAACACATCTCCTACAGCCCTCAAATGACTTTTTGTAACTTTTCTGATCCAGTGAAATTCTCCTGCATCCTTTTTAAAGTGTGGAAGCCAGAACTATATGTAGTATTTTATTATCAGCATGTCTAAGAGGTAAAAATCACCTCCCCTCTCTAGTTCTAACAGAACCTGGAATGTAAGACCGCGTTGGCACCCTGGTGAAATATCCTTGCTAATGAATGAATTACAAAGGCAGCGACATGACATAGAAGGCCTCTTAAAAGCCAGGTGGCCAGGCAAGGGAGAGACAGCAGATAGCGAGATCATTTTCTCACATGACAAAATAAAGCATAAAAGAGGAATTCGCACAATCCTAAGTGATAGGGACAGAAAAGCACCACTTGGCTACAACCCAGGCAACTTAATTATCATCATGACTTGTTCAGGAAGACAGCCTTTTAACTCCACTGTGATCCAGGTCTATGCAGCTCCAAAGGATGCCAAGGAGAGGAAACTGTGCGATTCTGCAATTAGAACTGAGCTGGACACACATCAGAAGCAGCGAGGCATGAACTGCTACAATTTGTGAGACTCCGGATCCTTTATCAGCAGAGTGCAATGTTCCAGTAAAACCAAGAAACAAACGGAGAGGGGAAATTCTGCAAAGCACCGACAGAAAATGACATGTCTCAAAAAGACAGGACTGCAGTAATGTGAAGTTCTTGGAAGAACCAGAGCGCGGCATTTTTAAGTGTAAAGATAATGAGAAAGAAATAAAATGACAGACCCCACACGATGCTTGTGATAGGGGGTGG
This sequence comes from Fulmarus glacialis, assembly GCF_000690835.1. Classification (NCBI taxonomy): domain Eukaryota; kingdom Metazoa; phylum Chordata; class Aves; order Procellariiformes; family Procellariidae; genus Fulmarus; species Fulmarus glacialis. The sequence continues at coordinate 75,711 of NW_009198346.1, read as the reverse complement.
ATAGAAGCGATAGACTGAAAACCAGGAAAGCTCCCAAAGGAGCTGGAGGCTGTAACTCAGCTAAGTAGGGCACTGGCTGAGGGGAGCGCGGTGGGGAGCTCGGGAGAGGATCCCCGGGAAGCTGGGAGCGCACGGCCTCGCTGCAGAGCTCAGCGGGACCTGGGAAACGGGGCTGTCAGCTGCCACGCAGCGACTCACGGAGAGGAGGAAAGGGCCCTGCAGTCTGGGGTAAGTCAGTCGTGGTAATGGAAACACGAAACACAGGACAGTCTCACCTGTCACCGAGCAACACCCGAATACAGACCGGTGTTTATTGCTTGCTAAAAGAAATACGGTCCATGCCACGAAATCCTGTTGATGGATTTTGAAATGACTGATTAACATTTTCCTAAGCATAGCTCTTCACAATAAAACTACAGATTTACTTCTGAAATTGCGCAGACAGAAAAGAGTACTTGCAGGTGTTGTATGATGTGATATTGTTGTCCCTGTGGCACAGCCATACGCTACAGACATGCACTGTTAGTGCTGTCACCAGTGCAATTTCTTTGCAGCAATTTCTTTCTTTTCCTCTGCTGTACCAGTCTATTGCTCTGATGAACTTTCTCTCTTCCTACATGGTTCTCCGCTCACTAGTTGGTCCAAGCAACTTTGCAAGAGCTTTCACACAGCTCCAGTCTGTGCCTTCCAGAAATCCTCACAGCCCCCTACCTACACCCTAACCACTTTTTACACTTACTGTCGTGCTCCTCATATCTAGGCAGCCATTCCACTTTTCCTTCTCCCCTCCTCTTATTTTGCCACCCTTACTTCATGTAGTGGAGTGCACTTCCATATGTAGGAGACTGAGGGTCAGAAGAAGGATCTATAACCATAATCCAGTTTGCGTGCAGCAGTCTGTATTTCAGAATATATTGGGGAATACTATCAATTTTGCAACAGTACATGACAATAACAACTGTCAGTAAGAGTTGTAAGTAATAAAATACCTGGAAAGAGAAAGTTACTGAAGATTTGTGAGCCAAAACTGAAGCTTTTTTGGCTTTCTAGCAGAACAGCAGTGCCTCTGCATTAACAGAAGAAGTTAAAATGTGCAGAAATAGTAATAAGTAAGGTGTGGAATACCTGAAGGCCAAATTTTGAGATGCAGTATTTACATCTAACTCCCTTTGACAACAATCAGAAATGGAGACAGCTCAGCACATCTCAGGATTTGTCAGGGGAAGGCCTGCCAGCAGCATTTTTAGATTTTAATGCTTCGGGCAAAGCCTTCATTTTACATAGAGAAATGCATCTGCAATAATTTAACTTCAGTCATCATGTATAATCAACAAACTATTATACACTCAGGCTGTCGGTTGTGTGCTTGTCTGTGTTTGCACGGAATTTCTGTGCAATTCATATGTGCACACAGTTCGAAACTCAAATTACAATAGCATACTGACCATTATGTTTAAACTTTGAAAATAATACATCCTTCCAAAGTTACATAAATACACAGAAATTTTCAAACCACCATGTGAAAAAAATACTCGAGAGACCAGCGTAATGAAGTACTATTTACAATTCCAGAGGAACACATTTTGTTTCTAGAGAGTTTTGCAAAATTGAGAAAACGTCAAGATTCATCAATTTCAACATTAACACAGACTTTCACACTCCTATTCAAAATCTCTTTCTTAGGCAACAATATTTAAAAAAGAAAATTGCCAGTATTTTAATATAAATCACAATCTCCACAACATTTCTAGAAAAAATCTGGGAAGAAACATCAGCAGTAGCATATTTAGTGTCCTTCACTCAACTTTATGTGCACGTTGGAGTACCCATACACAACTTTACAGCACATACAGTTCTCGCCGATAACGTTCAGCCTCCATAGTGAAGTTACATAAATTTCAGTGGGAAAAAATAAAAATGGAAAAGACATAAATATTTTATATAAAAATCCCACTTCAGTTTAGAACTTTCAGTAGTGTATCCTTGTGCGTTCAGATTAATAAAGCAGCAGCATAGGCCTCATACTGCTTGTATTTATGTGCACCCAAAAGCCACTCTGTGGCTTCATTACTATGAAAAAACTAAACAGACAAGACATAGCAGATTAGGTGTTGAAAAAACTAAACACTTGATTTTCAATATTTTAACTTCTGTATTTCTTAACATCCACTATATAGTGTGTACCCATATACACAGGCACACAAAATCGATCTGAATTTTCATGACAATATTCAGAGAGATTATGGGACGTTTCAGTTTTCTACAGATAAAAATTAATACATAGCTTTAATGAATATACTATACACAAGGTCTTTTGTTCTCAATTTGCATCAGATGGGAAAAAAGATAGTAGTAGTATCTATACATACTGAGAAAATAGATACAGACGAAGTCAACAGTAATTTCCTGGCACAAAATATGAGTAAAAGTCAATGTCATTTTAAAGATAAACACGCATTTTTCATACCAATAAATAATGCTATAAATCCTGCCGTACTGGATTGCAAATAACTTCAGCTGAATAAAACTGCATGACATGGGATTTACTTATCCTGTATGTTCACAGAAACAACTTGTTCTCTGACAGCACTCATTCTTGGCAATTTATTGCAGCTGTCAGCAGCCAATTTGTTCAGATTACTGCTATGCATAAAGGTGTAACAATCATGAGGATTTATTAGCTGATTATCGTAAAGGTGGCAGTCAGGATCGCCTTCAAAAATGCAGATGATAAGAAACTTAAATAATTACATGAAGATTAAAATCATTTTACCTTCATTTTGATTTTAATATTACCTACCTACATAAACTTACGGCAGTGTATGTTTTTAATCACAGGGGTATATTGACTCAATACGGAAGAGAAATGATTCATAGCAAAAACATGTTAATAGTAAACGTATTTAAATTGAACAATATACACACATACGTACGTATTTCTACTTATCAGATGAAGCAATGACTAACGCTGCTCATGCAAGTCCACATGCTTATTTGAATGCAAGAAGGCTGTCCCTGTGGCTTTAGCTGCTGGTTCCAAAAAAAGACCTTCAAGAACTCGTGTCTTTGGTCCCGGAATTTTTTTTTTTAAAAAGGATATTCAGAAGAATGCCAGAATTTAATCTCTGCATGATGAAACTCAGTTCTGTTCAAGCCCAGTGTTTCCTCATACAAATCAGCATATGATTGGAAATACATTTTCCTCGAAGCCTTTGTATGAGGTCTTTTTCCAGGCTTTTGAAATCCCAAAAGAAACACTGAAATGGTTCTAGGATTTCTGTTTTTTAGGGTATTCTAAGATGGAGGTTCACAAGGTGCTGCATCCTTCAAACTGTCATGGAGAATGCACACAACTGAGACTCAAATGAATTTTACAAACACATAATGCTCAAAGTTAAGAGTGGAAATCAATGTCAGCATCTCATTTCAGGAACCTCCATGCTGAATGTGCCTGGGTACCAAGATGAAACTGGAGCTTTACGCTAGTTCTGTGACAGACGTATCTCTCTCCTTCTCTGAATTAGGATGCCATGCTGTCATTCTCACCCTCTTAATACCTTCCTCCCTCTTAGAAGCCACCCCTTCCTTCCATTCCATCCTCCTCCTGTCACGCCGCCCCAAAGCTAGAATCTCACTTCCACGGCTTTGGCTTTCTCAAACATCCTTCCTTCATCCTCCTGCCCTCAAAAAGGATAGCAAGCCCAAGCCCTTGCAGTCTGAGCATGCGTGCCGTCACCACCTTGTCACATTCCCAACTTCATCCTGGCCTTTAACACGCTGCAGCCTAATGAGTATGACGACACACGCAGGGCCCACAGAGTCTATGTTCCTGATTTCTAACTTCTTTTATTTCACTGAAGTGTAGCTGACATAGCGCATCATTCCAGGACAAGTTATGAGATTCTGCTTTGGAATAAAATCTGCAAGTTATAGAGTTATAGAATACTTCAACTCAAGGGGGCTTCCCGTGCTATTTTCCAGGAGGGACCCGGAGTTTGTCCCTTCAACCTCCCACCCGGCGACCCTGTTGTCTCACAACCAGCTCAGTTTGGAAACGCTGAACCTGTTTTAGGGATGGCACTCTGCAAAGAGATCCCCTGGCAAAGCAGCTTGATGATGCCTGTTTTGCACGGGAAATTCTGCTGACCCTGGTGTGTGCTCTGCAAGTAGATGAATATGGAGGACACAAAAAACCCAACAGGTGAGAACTGCTCCTTAAACAAACTTTTTCTTCTGTTTTCTCAATTTGGTCTGCTGTTTCCCTCAACGAGTAGGATCTCTTCAATCAAGCGTGGCTTCTCCCTAACCATACTTTGGCTAGGCAGGACATCTTCAAGAAATAATTGTTTTCATCTGCACTTAATAAAAATATTCCTATATAATAAAACAGCTGCTGCTTGAGCTTTACTCAAGAAAGTGGGAAGATGGAAGGGATTACTCTCCATCATTGAGCCATGTTAGAATACTACCAGTCTTTTGTTTCCCTCCCACAGCCTCACTATCACTTCTCCTCGAATTTGAATCAAAACACTCAATTTATTACATGTGCCTTGAGAGCCACAGAGCCTTAGTCATGGAGCACGACTCAATCGTGCTTTAGAAAATGAATATACATTTAGCATAGTGCACACACACACAGAGTAAGTCCGCAGTGTCTGTACCAAAGTACAGTTGTACAGCTTTTAGAGGCAGCCTCGAAAGGAGAAACGGGGGAAGAGAGAGAGGTCAATGTAAAGTGGAGCTGTCAGGTTTCGGTGATTTTTATACAGTGACTGGAAGAGAGTACCAGGGAGGGGGAATATTAAGACCTATTTTTGTATTCAGATTGAGCTTGACAAATGACAAAGTTCTTCATGGAAGTCTTCATGGAGAGGAATTTGTTTGCAGGTTGCATTATCCAGAGATAATGTACCAACAGAAGGTGAAATAAGAGTGCCTGAAAGGACAAACTGAAGAGGGATTATATATACACCGACAGCAGAGAGGTCACAAAAATCAAGAGCAGCAAGATTTTGGGAAAAATACCACAGATTTTGTTAAAAATTTTTTTTGTTAACAAACTGATTTTGTTAAAATCAGTTATATACTGCAGAAGCACTACAGATTAGCTTTGTCCAAGGAGCATCTTTTTTGGTATATACAAGGAAAATGACAGAAAACAAAAGAAAACAAGGTTCTCCCACTGAAAAATGCTAAAGGCTTCACGCAGTCTTCTTAGAGAGAAGATTTCTCATGCTATCAAATTTTTGGGGCCCAAATAAAATGTAAAAATCATCTGTTACTTGCATAATAGCATGCAGTTACTAGGAAGAAATAGGTGCACACTTAAGATGTACAACTTTTTTAGGTATCTGAAAAGCTATCTAAGCAGCTCATGTGTTTGAAGTTACAAATTTTCCCTCTCTAATTTCTCCATCACATCCTTATTTAGGTTTCAAGTGCCTTGGAGCAAAAATGGTGTCTTTTATTTCATGCAATGCTCTTAAAAAGACTTTATAATTACTGGTAAGTATAAATGTAAGTGCTGCTTTGATGACAGTGTTCTGAAAAATCACACGTGAAACTCTGAATCTCACCTTCTTTTAGGTAAGAAGGTTGAAGTTAAGCAGAAAATAGGAATAATTACCCAAGCTATATCACATGTTGATGTAGGAGTAAATGATTATGTTACTTCAGAAAAATAGTTATTGTCATCATATGCGCCGACTGAAACCAAGCAAGGGAAAAAATAGAATGTAAACGTCTTATATAAACATTACCACCCAATCCACCGGGTTTCATCATATAAAATAAAATCCTACTGTGCACACTTTTGAAAAGTGGTTTTCTCCAATATTAAAGCTGTTTGCTTGCCACACTCTGTCTGTATTCTGAGTTCCCACAATTTATGGTAGGAAATAAACACAGAATATTATCTGACTGATCTAATTTGACAAAGAAAGCCATTACCCTAAATGGAATGAGAGAGAGGAAAAGGTTAGCAGAAACATAACCACATTCACAACAAAAGTACATGGCTCAGTCTGTGGGATTTCCATTCCTGATTTTAACTATCAAAACCATAATTCTACTAGTTAATAGTATCAATGTCCTAGGGAACGCACCTACAATCACTATTCTAACAAACAATCAAAATATATAGGATTAATAATAATTACTATTATTATGAATGTATGAATATCAACTAAGTATGATGTAAACAAGTATCTGAGCTTTCAAAATAGCACCAACTTTGTACAGTATCTATAAGCACCAGACAGTTTTTTCCCCTATTAGCTAACAGTTAATGCCATTGTTAAAAAACATTAGCATCGTTCTTCTTCCTGCACAGTAAAATGGAGCATAACCACACAAATTTATACCATTTCTTGAATGCTAAGACAGACCCCAAATATTCAGTTTTCCTGAAAACAAATTAGGTGAATGATCTTATTTCTTTGCCCCAAAAGCTGCGTGTAGTCCTTCAAGATTCTCATTTCATTTATCAAACAGATGAAAAGATACGTACATAATTTTGGTCTTATGCGCCTATTATAAGTCACGAGAGTTATTTCTCCTCCAAGCTGGACGTTGCCATATGGAACTTCCTGCATCTTGATTATTGCTCTAAACGTGGGATTTTTATTTTAGAACACCTAAGTCTATCAATTGGTAAAAGCTGCCACCTACCGGTCAATAAAAATTATTTTACACCATCAAAGTAAAGAATTAAATCAATGCAGCAAACTGTACTGATGATACTTTGTAAAAAATCCTCCCCCACCTTTAAAAAAACAAAAAAGGCAAGAACAAATGGTCATAAGAAATAGTTTCAACGGCAAGGCTCATTTTAATCATCTGCTCTCATCCCCAGGGAACAAAAAGGCTGTAATTGCACAAACCTGCCAATAAAATCATCCTTTTTGCCAGCATCTTTGTCCCACACGGTAATATCAATAATTCCACCTCGTTCTTCATAGAGATGAAAGTCAAACTGCTCCCTCCACTGAGGATTCAAAGTTTTTGGCACAATCTGAAAGGAGAGCAAAAAGAAAGTCATATTGCATTGTGCAGGCAGACTTTCTTGAATTGTAAATTTGATCTTCAGAGGCTGTTCAGGAAGTTTTTTCTATTTGCAGTATGAGTATCTTAAGCAGTGAGAATTAAAAAACAGTAATTAGAGAAGACTACTGGCCAGTTCTCTCATGCCTCTCTGACACAACAGCAACCTCCAAAATCCTGCAACCTGTCACCTTCAAAAGCCTCCTGAACAAAGGATTTACCCTGGGAATGGATCGATTTTTCTGTAAAATAATTATGCCCTCTTGAGTGGCAGTTAGCTGCAAAGTTATGTGTCTGAGCTAAAGGAAAACAAAGCACCTGCAATGACAAGTAGATGGTGACTGTAAGTATTTAAACAGAAACAATTTTACCATGTCCTCTTTCCCCAGCTGCAGTAATACTGGGAGAAAGATGATACTATGGTTTACGTAGTTTATGGAATAATCTTTTTTTTCAAAACTGTATTTTACTTCCTTTTGTTTGCAACTCAGATTAAAGTAGATTTCTCAAACATTTTCAGTCCCGTTACTTCTGATAAAAGAAGTAACTTCAATGGACCTCAGTCCATGTACTTCTGACCACGCTCTGCAGAACAGAAAGCTTGCAGGTTTTTCTACCACAATGCAAAAGCAGTACTCACAGCAGCCACATCTGTCCTGCGCAAGAATGGAAATGCCTAGTACCTTCCCTATGAAGCGATTGCTGCTTTCTACACCCACCAGTTCCACTGGCTTGAAAAAATGGAAAAATCAGAGAGGATTAAAACACAGAAATGCTATGAAAATTTTTAAGTCACAAAAGCATGAAATTTGATTTCTTCTAATTTCAGATTAACAGGCCCTGAGGCGGGCTCAGAGGTCTGCAAACATGCCACCTAAATGCTCCTGGCCTCTTTCTCACTTTGCCCTTCGTCCGGCCGTGAAAACCACTGAGGCTGTCACGTCCATTGTAGGAGGAAGGTCATGTGTGTCACTGGCGGTCCCAGCATCTTCCACAAACAGCAATTTTCAAGCCAATAGGGATCAGGGAAATAAAAAATTTGGCAAGAAAGCCAAGCAAGTCTCCACAATCATCTCCTCCCTGATCAATCCTCTCTACCTGTTAAGCTCATACATATACAAAACTTTCATGAAACTTCCTGTAAGGACACAATGAGGAAAGTGAGAATATAAGCACGACATGGTTCGAGGATAAGACCGTGCAAAGGATCCAAGAGGCTATCGGCATCAAGCCAGAGAGGCACAAAGATGGTGTCTACTTGTCAGAACCACTCCACATCTCTCCCCTGCCACGAATGACCCGTAACAGGAAACAAAAGCCAACAGAGCCTGCATGGAAAATCGGGTGTGCCTCCCCTACATTCCTCAGTGCTACATTTTTCCCCATCTAGTATTATTTTTGTTTATAATGAAATAAAAAGAAGCATCTAAACAAAGCCTCAGGTGCTCTGACAGCCAATTAATAAAACAATAAATCTCCACCACTATTTAAATAGTCATGCAAGCCAAAAATCCACAAACAGGAACAAAACATTTCACACACAGCTCATGCGCGTTTTAGGTCATAGCTAAAATTACCTTGCTCTTGTACTTCTGATGCCCCAACCGGAACTTCACGTAAGGATCACTTAGTCCATTCGCATCCATCGCCTTAAGTTCACGACCTTCTATTAAGGTAACACTAACTATCCCTCTCCATAGCTGAGATTTTCTGTGCAGGTCTGAGAGACGTAAGCTCTGGGTCTGAAACTTTAGGGAAATAAAAACATAGATTTAGCTAAAACAATTCCAAAAATTTCCCCTGCATTTTAATGTACAATTTTATGTAACTATGAATGTAAAACAACCATCTTAAGCCATTTTGAAGTTATTTGACAGCACATATGTGAACTGTATTACAAATAATTACTTGGAGAGAAACAAAACAGTGACAAATATGCAGGTAATATCATATGCTGCTTTTGCAGAAGCAAGCAGAACAAATGCTACGTAAGGAAATGTTCAGAACAAAAAAAAGAAGTGTTTTTTCCTGCTTGACTTCCCCCTTTGCTGATAAAACTAACAACATTATGAATAAATGTTACAAGCTCTCTTATATTAGTAGCGTATGATGGAACGAACTTGAGCAAACAGTAAAATAAACATTAAAAAAAAAACAGCAAGAAAATGAAACTTCTGTTAAAATAATACAAACCCACCATGAGAAGCATGGACCAAGGAAAAATAAGTCAACAAACTCCCGTGCATGACAACTACCTCAGCCTCTAAACCTCTTTCCCAGAAACAGCAAGGAAAACTGAATTAAATACCAACACATTAGGTCAAGAGTTTCAAAACGAGATGCTGCAGAGCCTCTGCTCAGAACTGTGTGGAAATTTGTGGACTGTGAACCCTCAGCCACTGACTTTGGGGGTTGAAAGAAAATTCACACGCACCCACACGAACCAGATGGCCACAGCATTCCTCAGTGAACTCCACTGGGTCCGGGAGGCTATAAATTTGGTAACTTAAGATCAGCTCCAGCTTGCTCTGAGCTATAGAGGTACAAGGGACTCCAGAACTGGGAAATCACCTTTGCACGCCTGAGGTAGGCAAACACATCTCGGGTGCATCTGAGGAGCGAGGTTGCCAAAGGCTCTCCCTTTTATTCTTGTATTTGTTCAAGGTTACCTTATCTAAAATCAGAACACTAGACGGCTAAACAATATTCAAACTCACAAATTATTTTTTCTAGAAATAAAAAAAAACAAGTCTGCATGGATACTCAGCTGTAAATGTATCACAGAACCATAGAATCATTGAGGTTCGAAAAGACCTTTAAGATCATCGAGTCCAACCTAACACTGCCAAGTCCACCACTAAACCATGTCCCTAAATGGTCTTTTAAATACTTCCAGGGATGGTGACACTCCGGGGGGTGGTGCCTCCACCACTCCCCGGGGCAGCCTGTTCCAAGGCTTGACAACCCTTTTGGTGAAGAAATTTTTCCTAATGTCCAATCTAAACCTCCCCTGGCGCAACTTGAGGACGTTTCCTCTTGTCCTGTCACTCGTTACACATCAAATATATGTATTTTCTTTACTATGTAATGTAGTCTGAGCAACAAAAGGTTTATGGGCTCAGCAACCCACCTTAAAACAAAACTGTGTTGTGTGGTTGGCTTCATCACTCGCGTACCTCCAGTATCTCTGTTAGAGGTTTTCTACGCAAGTTTGATTTGAGTCTTTCAGAGGGTTATGCGAGTACTATGCAAGTACCCAGGGCAGGAATTTTACTTTATTACCGAGAGAAGACTATAGAAAGTTAATCACTGGATTATAATCTGCACTCACCAGGCTGCAGAGAGAAGTCTTATACATGAGGACTGGGGCCACCGGGGTTGAAGCAGATTTGAACAGCATGCTTTTAGCAGTATTTCAGATATTGTATTGCCCTGTATTTATATTTTCTAATGGTTATTCATACCCAGAAGTATTTTTACTCCCAAAATAATTCACTACACTTATTAAGGAATTCTCTTCCTGAAGTGGAGGATTTGACTGCAGAGAAACTTCTCACAAACTTACTATTTCTCTAAAGGCAAACAAGGAACCACAACTTCAGCTGAGAAGAGGAATAACCTTTAACTTAACCTGTGACATGAAGCAGCAGTGGGACACCAGAAACTCTACAAAAGTTAGGGCACAAGTGGGAAACTCAGTTGCCAGAAGAGATTTCATTTATAACATGAGACTATTATCAAACTTCATAAATTTTTTCTCGGCAGAAATACCCCTTCATTGGGGGTGTACAGTCAACACTGCCAAAGACTTGTCTTGTGAAGAAGAGGTAGTTTTTTTTTTTTTTCTTCCTGTTTCTTAGAAGGTTTAGAGCAAAAGAAAGACTGAATAGCAAATAACCAAAACTGACTCTGCCCTGAACATAAGATGATGAGAGATACAGAAAGAAGAAGAGATAAGGCACATTTAGGAAGATATTTCATACTGGAACAGACGCAGTGGTTAGTTGAGACTATTGGCAAAGAATACACAGTTGTTGGGTTTTTTTGAGTTGAGTGGGAATCCAAATGATTTCCAGGATAGTATCGTGGAAAATAAGCAGGAGTTTGCATTTACAACTCTTTTAAAGTAATGCTTAAGCATAACTGCATAGCGCTCTACTTCACTGATCGCAAATAAGACAGCGAATCATTTATAGAGTAACCTTGATCTAAATTCCGTATTTTCAACGGCTCTTAAACTAATTTGCTGCATTAGAGCAGCTGCTACCATATGAAACACGCTGATTTTTTATGACCAGTAGGGAGTTGCACCCACGGAGGTAATTTATATACAAGGTGGCAAGGCAAGATCTAAACGACCACGCACCAGAGCGTAAATTGACAGATGGGTCAGACAGGAGCTGACAGGAGTCAGGCAGAAACCCTGAGAACAAGAACGTTTTGCTGGGGAAAGCCCTTCTGGGTCGGAGCCAGGTCTCACAGCCTGTGACAGGCGAAGCGCCTCGCAGAGCCCCGTGGCATGCTGACTGCTCGTGAGGCTGCAGAGTCTACATCTCAATCTGCTGGAAGAAAAGCATCCGGCTGCTAAAAACCAAGTGGTGTGGGCTGGTTGTGCCTGTTTATTCCTCAAGGGAGGGAATTTGGACCTCGGCGGTGCTCTTTTCTCCCTGTCTTTATCGGTAACAGGCAGATCCGTGGAACAGCAAAAGGGAGACATACTGAAAGAGCCGGGGTACAGCTGGCTGGAGCGACAGCTCTTGAGATTTCCTGGACGCGAAAGGCACGGGCTGCGTGGTCTTCTCCAGCAAGAGTAACTTCCAACTGGTGGTGTTCTTGTTTCCAAGCCAGACTGAACAGCAACTGAACAGACATCTAAAACACACTTTCCTTCCAAGCAAAGTCATCCTTATCCTTATAAATTACAGATACTGACATAATCTCTAATTTCATATACTCTTTCTTGTACGAAGTAAAATAAATAAATGTGAATGCTTAGATTTCAAGTCAGATTTGTCAAAAAGCTAACAGATGGAAAAATGGGAAAATAAGACTGATTTCACATGTTAGAGATCTTCCCTTATGAAGTTAATTTCACAGTGTGAGACAGGTACATCACTCGTTTTTAGGTATCTAAGCAACCTTAAGTAATCCAGCCCACAGTGGGTTAGCTACAAAGTCAGAAGGGAAACCGTGAAACACAGAAATGAGCACGGATCTGTCCAAGTCTCTCCTACGAAGGAGTGTTTCTCAAGACTAATTCTTAGATAACTGATTTCCCTCAGAAAGCAGGTAATGCATTTTGCATTCTGGCTTCCCTCTTCTGCCACAAACAGACAAAACCATGAAGAAACTGTATTGCTTTTAATTTATCTGGGACTAGGTGGAAAGTTATATATTTCATAATATTCCGTATGAAACTGGCCATACTGCCTATATAATGACACAATTTGGAAAGAAGCAAGGTCAAGATCTCAGGCCATAACTAACCGTCATTAAAATGGGATTATTATTCATATTCTTGTGCATTTATAAGCAGGCATGCAGACTCCCACCTGCCATGTTCTAAACCAAAAACAAAAGGGGGAAAAAAAGAAAAAAGAAAAAAAGAAGTTGCAGCCTGCATACTGTGAAGCTTTCTCTCCCTCTTTTCCCAAAAGGAAATTAAAATTAGACTTCTGAAAAGGAGTCTTCCACGTCAAAGCTGCCTGCAAAAGAAAACCTCACAACTTTTCATATCCATACACTGCTTTAATGCTTCTACTATAAACGGTAAGCAAAACTAACATTTTCTTACGTGACCAAATCAGCTTTTATTGTGTTCCACCTATTCTGTCTAAATGTGGGATAGCGAAAGGGCTAGGGATGACAACAGCAGAAAATCTTCTGATAAAGAAACAGAACTGTATCCTCTATTAGATATGATTAATAGCCAAATACAATGGCAGAGCTGAAAGATGATCTTACATCATGGCTTAATATTCTGTATACGGTCACATATTACTGGTTAACATTACGGGGTGGCAAACCGGCTAGGCTTAGCCAGGATCTGGGAGTTGTTCCCAGGTTTATAAGACCATGTTCTTGGTGAGTGTATTAATTGCCACAACTTTATTGTTACTTTCTTCAAAGGAAGAGAAGCCTTAGTAAGTACTTTTGAAAATCCCGTAAGTATTTATCTTTGGGTATCTATGTGACCTTTGAAACTCTACCCCATAATGAGTTGGAGAAACCTCACAATCTGTCCTCTCCCACTCCCAGCCTGACCTCACCTTTTTATTGATCAGCCCTCACGCCCTGCAAAGCATCACCTCTCTCGCTTGGATGTGCTTGTGCCCGTGCAAACAGACTCTGCTTTTACCAAATCTCCTCCTTGTTACACACATCACTAGGACACACTCCTCCTCCTCCTCCTCTGTGTCCCTGAACACAAAATCTATTGTTCAAGAACAATTCAACAATAGGCAGAAGTAGAACAGTGTGCCTACTACAAAGTTGGGGTTTTTTTGAAGTTTTAAAAAGCAAAGAAATAATGCAGCCGCATGTCCTGCAAACGCATCTCTACCCAAAGAATTACTTTGGTTTGGAAGCTTTAAATAAAATACCAATCAAGAAAATAATGAAAGAATGTTGGAAAGAATGATAGTCATCTTCACTGCTGAACAGAGCGCAGATGTACAAATACAGCAGAGTGAATCAAAGCCAGGATTTTAAATGACGGTTTCAAACTCAAGTAAACAGAATTCTTCTCCCCAAATTTCTAGGATGCTTGCATGGCTTGGATAAAAGATGTAAAATAAAGATTGAGAATGACAATAGATACAGCTGCTACTTCTACATACCTTGTCCACACAATGAAAAAATCAAGGAACAGTCATATACAAAACGGGATATACAAGGGACTGTCATATGCACTCACAATGCTTTTCCCCTATTAGAAACTACACAAAGTGTAACACCTTGCAGAAGTCATCCACACCTAGACACTGAGCTACAAAAATGCCTTCAATGGGATCACGATGATTCCTTTTTCATGTTTGCTTGTTGTGCTAAGCCAGTTTTATAAATGGACTAATACCGATAATTACTGCAATATGAAAGAACATTTACTGTAACTTATTATCAACTATATTTTACATTTTAGGATATTTTAATTCTAGGTAAAGCTAATCAAAATTTATGTAGTCAAGAAATTTACACTGCCCTATACCCTGTGTGTTTTCAATATGACTGCCATATTAAATCTGGTTTAGGATGCTCTAACAACTCGATATTGTCACTGTAGTAGCAATCTTGTGGTGACACTACAGTATTTGTAATAAAAGCTGATACTTTTGCAGCATTTCATGCATATTTGTGGTTTGCTAAATCCAACAATTGTGCATTCTACTTAGGTGCACTTGCTGGAGCCAGCTCAGGTGTAATATGATGAAGGCTGTGACTCTGTTAAGCGCTCACCATGACTTGCATTTTCTAGAAAAGGGTGGAAATATTTATACAAGACAACGGTGTGCCGGCAGGAGTTGTCAGAGCGGCTGTGTCAGCACAATCCTAACCTTCACCCTTGTCTTCCTCCCAGCAACCCCTCTTGGAAACTGTGGTTGCAATATGTGGAAGTCAGCGGGTCTCCCGATGATCCCGTTATTGCCCAGGATGACCAGTGTCACCACGGTCCTAACACTGACGTGAACATGACACACAGAAGGACAGTGGCCACCGAGACTTGATGGAAACTCCCTGTGCTTTCGGAATTGCGGGCATGAACCCAGAAAACCCACACCGAAATGCTATTCTGCTGTTCTGATTGTTAACCGTATCAGCTGTTACGACTCACATACAAGCAATGCAAATACAAGCCTCACCAAATATTTGCATAATTTTTATAACCAGATGTCTAGCAGACCGGTGTATCTATTCCGACGTTTTTTTACTTCTATTCCATTATTTAGTAGCTTTCCATCAAGCACTATTTACAGCTGATGAACTGACATTTAGAACCCCATGGCTTATAAAAGCAAGTATTTTCTTAATCTTAAAATATTCTTCTTAAGAACCCAAACCCAATAATTCTACCTTCTATTCTGAAATTCCACAGAGTTTTGGTTGAAAGATTCTGGTTGAAAGACTGAACTGATTGCAAATTCCTTCAATTAAGAAATATCACACAAAACTCTGCTTCTGCTTGTCTTTGCAATCCTTAGACCATGATTTGCTATTTCCAATTTTATGCTCTACTCAAGAGGCATCTCCTTCCAGTGGAAAAGCATTTGTTTCAATTTTAAAACAGCAAAAAATGCTTTATAAGGCTTTTGATATTAGGAAAAGGCAAACCACGAGTCACATAAACGAAGTATTTTGAGTTGGGCATAAAAGCACCAGTTAATAAGGCCATAGCTTTTGGTACTTTAGTTTGTGCAACTGGAACACACATATTTTTAGAAAAGCTTCTAAAATAAATTTTAAAAACAGTCAGCAGTTAGGAGCTGAAAGCCTTACATTTTGCAATTCATTTTTGTTTAAAACATTCATATTTGAAAATTGTATTTTTCCTTTTAAAAGTATATGCAAAAATTTCTAAAGCTGAATTAAAGCAAAAATATTTATCTAAATGCAAATTAAAAATCACTTTAATTCACTTGCTTTAGGCAGTAAATACA
>NW_009198346.1:52531-59985 GCF_000690835.1 Fulmarus glacialis | reverse complement strand
TCTTTCATCACCAATTGTAATTAATCAGAAGCACCTTCTCAATTATGACTTTGGTATGATAACGTATTTTTACTCTTAGTTTATACATAACCTGTTGCAACCCAGACTAATTTATCTTCATTTCTCGGAAGAATGGATCTTTGGTTCCAATTGATCAAAGTCAGACTGAAACAGCTCATCACATATTAATAGTATAAATTAAGAATATTATTACGTTTTAGTGCATTCTAGTATTCCCAGTTATAAACTTATCATTGATAATATGAAACAGAAGAGAAGGTGTAAGAAAAGAGAAGGTGACATCTTATCTTTTCCTCCAGATTCTCCTGGAGTACTGTGACTTGATAGGGCATAGCAGATAATTATTAAGTACCTTTTCCCCTACTATGTTTGGCTAAAGATGCCAAACCACTTGCTCCTCTGTTTGTCCTTAAATTAAAGCACTCAGAAAGTTTTTCTGGTGTTTTCTTAATGTGCCATTAATGTAGCAAGTTTAACGTGTGGTCTGATCATGTTTGAACTCAAATTAATGGCAATTCTCCCACAGAGGTGAAAAGGGCAAGAGTAGACTCTTCTTCAGACGAAAATAATTTTCAGCGAAATGAACAATATTTCTGACAGAGCTCTCTCTCAGTATGCTTTGGCTAAAAGGTACTGTCTTTATTAAAATACCTTTGCTTAAATAGTTATGGTTACGCAGGAAGACGAGCTAATCTTCTTCCTTTGTATACAAATTGCGAATAGAGGCAATGAGTATATTAATTAGATCTCCATGAGTGTAGGATTTCTTGAAATAACCTATTTATATGGGATAGCACCTCACTCACTCCCTAGCTGAGCCAATAAAAATTTTTCAGGATAAACAACTTACCATTGGGAAATGCTGTTCAGAGAAAATCAAACCTCTATGTGAGAACATGCCAATTTCATCAGAACTTTGAACAAAACCAAGGACTATAAACAACCCGGTCAGCCAGTATTATGGCTTTTAGTTACCTATCCTCCCCATGAGCATCTGTAGGACCACTAACTCATCATCACATTGTCTAGTGAACACAGGAGATACCATGGTTCCCACCCAAGTTCACAACCACAGAGGACAACTGTTGCCAATGAGGCAAAAATTACACCAACACCTTCTCATCTTCAGTTTGGAAGACCTAAATCAATACCGAGACAGAGCTTGGTCACTCCCATACTCCTGTCTTGTAAAGTAAGTAATCAGAAAGAGAAGGTATGTTGACAATTGAACAAACCAACCTTAATTTCCAAAATGCCTTCCATCCTGAAACGTTAGGAAAAGAAGACTCACGTGCCACATCTTCCTCTCAGTTATTGAGTAAAAATGGATATTTTGCTTGTGTAGCATGCTCTATGTGCCCTATATAAACTACTGAACTTCTCAGCAGGTATCAGACCTCAGTGCTCTCATCTTAGACGGTTGTCCTGGTTTCGGCTGGGATAGAGTTAAATTTCTTCCCAGTGCTGTGTTTTGGATTTAGTATGAGGAGAATGTTGATAACACACTGATGTTTTCAGTTTTTGCTAAGTGCCCTGCTAGTCAAGGACAGCTCCCATGCTCTGCCAAACGCAGAGACTGGGAGGAGGGAGCGTAGCCAGGACAGCTGGCCCAGCTGGCCAGTGGGGTATTCCATACTGTGTGACGTCATGCTTAATATATGGATGGTAGGCATGTTCCAGGAAGTACCGATTGCTACTTGGTTATCAGTCAGTGCGGGTGGTGAGCAATTGCATTGTGCACCACTCATTTTGAATATTCCATCATTATCATTATTTTCCCTTTTCTGTTCCATTAAACTGTCTTTATCTCAACCCATGAGTTTTTCTCACTCTTACACTTCCGATTCTCTCCCCGTCCCCCCGCGGGGGGCGGGGGGGAGAAGTGAGCGAGCGGCTGCGTGGGGTTTGGCTGCCTGCCGGGTTAAACCACGACAACAGTGTACTTTGTTGTCCTACAGGACTACAAACACAATTAAGCTTATGAAGGTTCTCAGATGAAAGCAAAATACATTTATCTGTCACATTTCTTTTCTCTGGGAATGGCCAGTAAATCCACATTGTGTAAAGTCCCTCTACGTTACAGCAGAAGTGGGGAGATGTATAAAGTATCTGCCATGGCTGGTGCAGTCCCTGTGCTTACAAAGAAGCTTCCTCCATGCTCTACACTACCAGTGAGTGAACATCCAGCAATGGTTGTTAGCAAACCCATCTGACCACACAGCTTCACCTGACCTTGTACTGGGTCTGGCTGGGATGGAGGTCGCTTTCCTCACAGCAGCCCGTACAGTGCTGTGCTTTGCATCTGTGGCCAAACCAATGCTGGTAACACAGCAACGTTTTGGCTGTTGCTGACCAGTGCTTGCACGGCATCAAGGCTCTGTGCCCCCTGAGGTCAACCCACCAGACCTGTTAATTTGTCCCATCTTCCCACTACTCATTCTCACCTATTTTCTGCTCACAGTAAAACTTCATTCCAAATACCACTGTTTTGTTTCCTCTTACATGCACCTAATCATTAGTATTTCAGCACCCCAAAACTTCCCTCTGAATTAAGTATATATATACACACACATATATGTATTTCAAAAGATCATTTTTTTCAGACTCACTCTAAAATGTGTATATAAATTGTGCCCAAATCACTGTGATAAAACATATCCATTTGTGTTGTGGGAAGAGATGAGCTTAATTTGCACCATGGGAGATACTGTTAGACACTAGAGAAAAACCCAGCCTTTTACGGAAATGATAGTTAAGCACTGGAACCGGCTCTCTAGGGAGGTTGTAGAATATCCATCACTGCACATTCTTAAGGACAGATTAAACAAACACCCGTCAAACACAGTTTACCTGTCATTGTTCCCACTTTAGGGTAGGAAGACAACTTTTCAGGCTGTTATTCCTGTTTTCTGTCTTTTTCACACCTACACTGGTAGATTTTTAAATATCCCAGACGCTTGAAATCGTGGGAAGTGAGATTCGGTCTGTCCACCAACACCACCTGCCTTGCCCCCAGCCTTGTCTAACAGAGACATTCCTGTTATCTCCCCACGTTCCTTGTCTCACATTTTTTTGCCTCCATTTCTCCCACTCAGCACAGCGAAGATAAAACTGTCAAAGCAAGCTCTATGTGCATTACCCTGTAAGCAAATAGCACCCCCCGAATCCGCTATCCCTTAACTCTTTTCTGAATTAACCTCCTGTAATCATACAGCAAATGGTACAGCAACAGAGGGAACAGGTGACCTTTCATAAAGTATTTGCTGGTATCTTCAGATTCTTCACAGAAAAGTCTGCCTGCTCTAAATAAAATGAAATGCTCTTTGAGAGACAGCGTCCAATGAAAGGCTTCTGCTTAAGTTAATGCAAACAATTAATCGTCAAATGCAGGTAGAATTGCTTGACAACTCTAAAAAAAATACAAGCTGTGTTTATCTAAAAACTGTTAACTTTTCTGGGGAAGCACCATCTGCAAAGACAACCCTTAGTAGAAGGAAGCAACGACCATAAAATACCTGACATTTTGCAACAAAAAGCACTTTTTTTAAAAAAAAAAAAAAAAAAAAAAGAGGTTGCAGGCTCCTCCCCTTTCCCATTTTCAGGTATAATCAAGGGAAAGTTTTGATTTTGGCTGAAAAATACATATGTCTATATGTATGCTATATATACATATAAATCAGTGCTGAATTATAATTACAGCTTCATTGACCCCAAGTTTAGTATTTTTGCTTTTGATTTTGAAGTTAAACACTACTTCACATTAAAAAGTGCTAGAAGCAGTAAGATTTTATCTTTTTAAAATGTTGGTAGTAAAGGCACGGCAGAAGTAATGAAATTTCATCATTAGAAGCAAAGAGAAGAATGAGGAGGAAGTACTTCATTAAAGAGAACACGATTTTTTACATGAGAAAAAATAGTGCATTTGAACAGTCTCTTCTTTCCTGTCATGAACTTTAGGATTAATAATGATTAAGAAAATTTTAAGCTTTTTTTTACTATTATTTTTGACAGCACTGCACTGAACACTAGAAAAATGATGAGGAAAAAGAGAGCAATACGTGCATTTCTAACTCAATTTTATGCTGCCAACATTTTAATAGGCTCCCCTCCCATACCTTTTCCTCAGCTATTGATTAAGCCTCTGTGCTGCAGAGAATTAGTAAATAAGAAGTCAGAATTGATTTTTTCTTGTTTTCATAACCAGAGGAAAAAGGAGAAACCAACTCTTCCCAATTCGTCTGTGCTGGCTTGTGCTGGAAATAGCAATGCTTTACTTCTCATCACACGGATAGCTTGCAACCCAAGGATTCTGTAATGGAAATCATTTCAGCAATTAGCACTATTCATCTGACTCTCAGAAGCGGTGTTGACTATTAGTAATAAATGATCTCTCTCGCAAGCTTGGGCTTTTCTGTGCTCCTTTTATACCGCAACAACTGTTTTACCTGGACACCAAACTGGTGTCCAGACAGTTTAGAAAGCAAGAGAGAAGCAGGAAGTTTGTTTCCTTCACCCAAAGAAGGAGAGCCATCAGGGAAGTCTGCATCTTCAGCAGAAGAATTAATGCAAAAAGGAAAATCTGCCCTAAGGGAAAACTGCAGTGGACACGGAGAACCAGAGAAGCGGAACAGGTCAGAGCCATACACAGAGAGGAAAGCCATTCTGCACAGCTCAAAATTTTTCCAATAGCTTTTTCAAAAGAAAAATGAAGCTAAAAAATCCTGTATTTGGTTTAAATGAATGCTGATTATTCAGATCCTACAAGCACTGTCTTTTTGCTGTAGCAGTTGTCTGCTAACACACCGAATATCCAACAAACTGAACTCTACACCACAGGAACTGAGGCACGGGCACATTGAGGTTATTGAGTTAACGCCTGGATCACAAAAAAGAGCACGAAACATTGAATAATCCACCTTTACTCGAGGTGTAAAGAATCTTAGTACAGACGTAGTGGTAGAAATGGAGCTGCTCCCTCTCCTAGACCATGCAGCAAACACCCCACCCGCGAAGTCGTAATCACTGGCCACCAGTTTGCTTTAATGCAACTTCAAGCTTGTGATGGATGAAATAAAACAATCAATTTGAAACTGAATGCAAATTGTAACTTCCCAGCAGAAGTGTTTTTTTAAATAAACAGCTTTGGTTTTTTTAAATAGCCCACCAGGAGTCTCCTTTTGCTGACGAGAGAAAGCTTGACTTTCCTTTTCACAAACATATAAATGCTCTGATTTCAAAATTGTTTGAATTTCATTTTTGCTAGATTCAGTGAAAGATGAGTATTCCCTCTGACCTCGACAGCGCAGGGAGTGATCTAGCTCAATTCATTTTGATCAAGGTTATGTCTGGAATAAAGCAAATATAACAAGGGAAAGTAAAAAAAACCCAACCAACCAACCAAAAAAAACCCCCAAGAGTAACAGAAGGAAAAAACCTAACAACAAAAGCAAAAGTGGTGATGCATTTTTGCAACACCACTAGCAAACGTTTACAACACTAGCGTGTGTTTGAAAACCCTGGTTTACACACAAAATAGATAAAATGCACAGCTGCATTGACCTGGGTTTTTCATGAGAGCTTAACTTCATCTGTAGGGTGCATAGCGGGAACAATATTTGAAGTAGAGACTCAGAATTTGGCCAAAGTAATTGTTTGCAAGTACATGAACACCAGAATACTGTAACAGAGAAGAATAGTTACCATTCTTTTCATAGCTACTACAGAGACCTAAGGAACTATGTGCAAGCAATGCAGTTCCCGAACACAAGCAATGCCATAGCGGTCTGCATTGCTGTATCTTAACTTCAAGCTATGTATGTTACAAAAAGGATAGGCCTCAAGTACTTAAATTTAAAAAAGTAAAATATACTGTCATAATCCGTAAAATCAAAATAATTTACTAGAAATGCCATTTTAAAAACTCTAGAGAGCTAAAGAAGTAGGTTTAGGAAATTTTATAATGACATCTCTAAAAAATTTTAATATTCTGTTTCTTCTCAGCTCTCAGGAGTGTAAGACAAACAGTTCCTGAAGAAGAAGGATCTCAATTAGGGCACTTTCTCTATTACCTAATAGCATTAAGCACCTATTTCTAGACATGTTTTTAAATCTGCAAATGATGTCTTATTTAGTATTGATCATCCTGCACCCCAGAGAACAGCAATTTTTTTGAAGGAATTCTTTGTAAATAGAAGATTTTTTAATTTGTCTTCCCGACAGCAGACCAAAGATTTGGAACTCTGGAATAGCCACACAAGGCAAATGAGCTCCTGTGGTTTAACTGAAATACTTCTGTATATAACTCACACACACAACAGTGCATGTAAGATGTTGTATATGCATTACCCCTCTAGGTAAAATTATTACTTCAGCTGAGATAAATGTAGAAAAATAAAATATTCAAATTCATACATTTGCTATTTGCCAAATCTTTTGATATGCTCCTTTGCAAAAATGGCAACTACTGAAATGTTATCAAATGAATGTAACAAAGGAGAACATGGATAAATAATTCACTTGAACAACTCTGAAGAATTCCCAACTATCATGTTGTGCCATTCATTGAGGATTATCAAAACTCACAGTTGTGTCAATTTGAAATTTGAAGTATAGGAATGTTCTCAATAAACTAGTTTTACAAACTGTCATCCAACACATTCAGCACATCGGGCATTAACGCATCGCTTGCGTGATGCAAAACAGCTGTGCCCTTCACCATTCTCACAGCTCTTCATTAACTCTTCAGACGTTTGAGCATCTTAGATATTTCAGGACAAGTTAGACAAACCATATGAGAATCAAAATACTACACCTCATCACTTCACCAAGTATCTTTGCGTCACAGATTTCAAAAAGGCAACATAGATTGAGTACTGTCCTGTATCACAGAAGCAAAATGTGCGAAAACCCCATGCATAACCCCAAAATTATGAACCCTGCTCTCTTCTTTTTTAAAGGTTAAAAAAAACGTGCAAATATTTGTCAGCAAGCACTGTACACAACACTGTTTATTAATAAACTTCTATTTAAATTTGTGCATCAGTACGCTAGAAAAGTAAATAGCTTTACAAAATAAGTGAAATCACCCCATACAGCTATTTCATTTTTCTCATTTTAACACCTTTACATGATACTATCTCAAAAAAGCCCAGATCTACCAAACCAGCTCAAGACTTTGAGAAATTTTCATGCTATTTTTAATTATGGAAGTAATAAGAAGGCTTAAAACTCGAAAGCAGCATGGCAGCATTAGCTATTTTTAATTATGGAAGTAATAAGAAGGCTTAAAACTTGAAAGCAGCATGGCAGCATTAGCATTTCTCAGAAAACTGCTGAGAAACTATACACATTTTCTTTATCTTTTTGGAGACACATAGAGGAAAAAGGTAAAAATTAATTGTATTCTCCTACAGTAAAACTCCCAGTCTTTCCCT
>NW_009198346.1:11194-52451 GCF_000690835.1 Fulmarus glacialis | reverse complement strand
TTCCCTAGTGGAAAAGAGCATACACTGCTCCTTTTTTATCACTTGCACGACTCCTAAAAGGAGAAAAGCCAGATACTGGATTTGCCTGAAGAGGCATCGAAAGAGCTCTTTAAAGTGGAGACCGAGAATGATTCCTTAAGCACTCTGCTCTGGAAAGCCTGGCTGCGACTGCCATCTCTGCATGTCCAGCAATCAGGGAAGTTTCTCTCTGAGAAGCATCTCTCTGAAAACTTCCACACACAAACCCTCTAACCAGTAAGTAAGTCACAGGAATATGAAAGTTGCCCTTTGGCATGAATTCTTTGTTAACAAGTAAAGCTTTAAGGAAATGGTTTATACATGAGAAATTAAAGGTTTTAGAAAGGAATCAGGACGTGCTTGCCACTTACATGAAGTTACCAGATGACTTCAAGATAGGCTAAAATGCTATAACAAAAACAAGAGGTTTAATGATTACATTAAAAGCTCAACTGTGTCATGATTTTGATGTGACGAAACACAAAACAGTATCATTAAAGCAGAATTTGAAGGAGAATAAATCCTGTGCCACAAGTTTCCAGTCCTAGATGGCATGTTTGGTAAAACATCATAGTTCTTCTAAAAAAAAAAAAGCCAGAAGACCACATGCTAAAAGTTACCTTACTTGATCTTTTCCAACTCTTCCTCATTAGCATTGTCTGAAAATAAAATAGAGCATTTTAATTACCTTTTCTCCGCAATACAGAAAAGGAGGCCAACTGTCTCCAACGGGACAATCCACATTTAACCACCACTACAACTGAAGCAGCAACACGTACACTCCAGCGACAACTACACAAGACGGAAATAAATCCAGACAACTAGCAGCACTGTTTGCACCCAGGCGTACTTTTCTGGGTGGTATGAACGTCTATTTCTGGAGACAATGCATTATGTGAAATTGTTTAAAAAAAAGAAAGAAAGAAAGAATTAGATAAGCAAATGAAAAAAATGAATGTGCCATTACTGATAGTGACTTCAATTTTGACTGATACTTGCATGATAGTTTTTTAAATATTAACATACTCCAATTTTTCCAATTGTTTAGCTCACAGGTGTAGCCACGTGAGAGAAATCCTGCATAAGGCTCCTTGGACAACATGCGTCTATTACAAAATCCTTAAGGTCACCATTGCTAGTTAGTTTCACAGCAGTAAAAATAGCTCTTTTGTTTGATAATTATGCACATGGGATAGAAAAAAATTCATACCTTGACTCTTTAAAAAACCCAGAATGCAGCAGCCCTATGCCATTACCTAAATAATCTGTAAAACCTTGGCACTGCTAGAGACAATGCTCTGACTTGCCAGGAGGCAAAGTGCCCACAGACACAGATTCTTAACCATTAAATAAAAGAGACATACTGGTCAAGACGGATGTGGACAACCTATCTGTGAACACAACTGTTGCTTAAAGCAGTTCTGTGGAAACACACAGAAATTAATTTGTACAATTCAATAAAATTTAGCAGCCTGTTGTTGACACTGAGCAAGCATAAATCAAAGGCCATTAATTTCTATTCTTTATGTCATGGAAAGCAAACTTTTTTTTTTAAATTAACTATTGCAAAACCACTTTCTTTTTCAGATAGTGGAAATAAATTCTGAAATGCAAACATTTCCCTGCTAAGAAATAGAAGTATTACATGGGGAAAAAATGAAAATGGGAGTAAGTATGTGGGGTTTATATTTTTGAAATATCCAGAAACTTTTCAAATAGACACAGCTTTTTGGGAGAAGAAAAACAACTAGCTGCTGAGGAAAATGCTTAAATTGCTATGGTCAGTTAAAGCCTAAAGCCTTTGCGGTAAGTTAAGGATAATTGTAGCACCATGGCTTTGGAAAATATACATAGACACTAAATGCTTTATAAAGCTGGAGAAAGCCATTTAACTCATTTTTATAGGAGAGGCACATACGAACTAAGCAGCTTGAGGCCTGCAGCAGGCCCTGGAGAAGACCTCCGAGTTCCTGCAACATACCACAGCTCCTGCCTTCCTCGCCGTTGCTGAGTCCCACACAGCCGCAAGTCAGAGCACAAACTCAGCTTCACTGGGCTTCGCACCGGGCTGCGAGCAAGGAGGAGAATACGGCCCGACAGCTGAATTAACTGCGTATCAAATACTATTTCAGCTCTGAGGAGTTCAGTTTGAGTAGTAGCTACAGAAATGTATGACCGTACTTGCTGAGTGCACCAGCATCATCACCAGCTGTGATGACTGAAGCCATCATAACCTTCCTAGAAGCCAATAAAACAACAATATAGCATAGGGCAGATTATGATGCATGATCTACATGGAACTATTTCATCTGAAAATGTTCCATGCCCTGAGTCCATCTCTGTCATTCTTTTTTTCCTAAGCTGTTATTATCCCTTTGGCAAACAAACAAAAAAAAAATACTGCATTATAAGATTTAAGACAGCAAGCAAACTGACAGCATATTAATGTTGTTAATATTTTCATATGAAGCAAAAAAGTATTAAGCATCACTTGGGATAAATTATGTAAGGAAAAAACAATGCCGTGAGCTTTATTCTCATTAAATAACAACATCCAAGTAGCACTCATGTTTCCTTTTTTCCATTTTCTATGCTACTCAGGCCATTGGCCGTGGTGGAACAGTAGTCCCCAATCTCTTCTGGCCCAAAGGCAACAGTTCTCATCAAGCCACCAACTTTCTAATTTCCTGTAGCTGAAAGTTGCCTGTAAGACCACGGTTGTCAACAACTGTTGCAGAGAAGACACGGGAGACATGCGGCTCTGACGAACTTGCAGGCACTCTGCAAGTTCTCCAGTGACGAACTCTGCGCCGAACTCTGCTGGGGAAGGAGCCAGAAACACTCACATGCACTGCGGCACCGGTGGCTACAACACCGAACACAGACGCTGCAGACATCAGGTACACGTTTTTAATTGGCATGCATGCAACCACAGATGGCACACAGGCATGCACAGCACTACACGTATGCAAAGGGAGTATTAGTAGAATGCTGTCTGAATTAAAGAAACAAAACAAACGTCACTGGAGCAGGTCTGAGGAAAAAATCAAGTCATTGCTAGTTCTGACTTCTTTTAAACTGGTCATCAAAAGGAGAAATTAATGAAAAATACAGAAAGTACATCATAAACATTATTTTTTAAAAGAAGAGTTAAAAACAGTAGAATTTTTTTAGAGCTTACAGGTTTTAACTTTTTTATATATACATATTTTTTCCATACTTTTTTATTTCAAATCTTCTTTGTTTCCACTAATTATCTAAGCTATCTGTCCTCTCAAAGCAAAAATAATTAAAAATGCTGCATTAATCTAAAGGACAAGTATTGTTAACAGCACAAAGCAAATGCAAATGAATTATTGGAACTAGTGCTACGGCAACTTAATTGTGTTAGGCCAGAAAAAGATTATACTTTTCACAAATACTAAAGACATTCTTATTTTTATGGTTGCATAAGAATAATTAATTCATCAATTTTGATTCACAATTTATGATTGTTCAAAAATCAGAACAAATTACATTGCCTTCATTTATCAAAACTCAAAAGAATAGGACTTCTATTCATGTACATAGTTTGAATGAAGTATTACAAGATTGTTACTTTAAAAGTTCACATTGTTATGCCTTTAGAACAAGCACTAGGGCAAAGATACTTACATAGAAGAGTTCCTAGAAATTTTCATTTGTTCACGCGCCCACACTCATATGTTAACCATCAATAACTGCAGGCTACTTCTGCATTTTCTTCCAAGAAAATGTACTACAAAAATCAAATGGTGTGTTCTTATTTATGAAACTAGTGTACTGAATCTCCTTTAATTGAACTGAAGTCTACTGGAAACACACAAATGATAAACTACTCAAGCACTGTTTTTCACAATCCACCAGGACTCAAAGATAAATATTCCCCTCTCCTAGTCCGTAATATAATTTTACATACAGTTACATGAACATATGCATATGTTCATATTCTTAATTGATATCTGAATCCAAAGATGTAACCTATTTTGATCTTAGGAAACGGGACCTTCCAGCTATAAATTCCAAAGAACATCTCATCAGTCAGCACACTAAAAATCTGCATTTCATCAGAATTTCTTTCAGAAAGGTAAGGAACATCCTCTGGTGAGTACCAAATTTCTCTCTCATCTCTTTGCACACCTCAAGGCTTTACAAAAGATAGTTCCACCCAAAACAAAATAAACTATTACTCTTTCAAACGGATTGCTTATTTTTTAAATCATTTGTAATAATACCTCTCTCACAGACAGGCAGCAATATGCAAGAAGGCCCCCAGTTTTCTACTATTTAACGTCAAACTTCCAACTGAGTATCTTATCCTCCAGCAGCGTCAGTATTTCTTACGCAGCGTGAGAGGACGCATCCTCCTGTCACAATACAGAGCTACACTATTTTGATATGCCAATAACATGCCTTGCTACAAGACCTGTCCTCTAGCTACACAAATGCATTGTCAGAAGACTCCCCCTTTCCCTGTACATCAGTGCATGACCTCCAAAACACCCTCAGCCGCTCCAGTTCAGGCAGCGAAGGGCTCTCCTTGGAAAGTCTAATCCGCATCAAAAAGTTACCAAACGACATGTCACAAACAGCAAGTCTTGTTCAACAGGGCTGGGTTTGGATTACGACTACAGAGCTGCCCAAAATACAGGATCAGACACAAGGCTGCTTCTACGGCTACATGGGAAAGCTAATACTTCTTTCGTTGAAGATACTCCTTTTTTTATTTCCACAATGGTCTTAATAAACACTCTCATTTTAAGTATATGGAATTAAAGTGCCTGAAATTTAAGTACTAGCAGTTAAGTTCTGAACTGTTCAGCTTGATGATTTAATCATTTCACACCATTTACATGTGACAACATGTGCAAGCAATTTGGAGTTATCACCTGAACAAATGAAAACTTATTCAGAAGAAAATGTATTTTTGAAATGTAGGCCATATAGGGATATCAAACCAACAGGATTTAAGAAAATTTGCAATGACTTAGGAAAGAAATGCATGTGATGTGAAGAGACAGTGTTTCTGTCTTCTATGCAGCAGTCATTAAAGCATATTTAAAGGTGCTCACAGTTTTTATCTAAATATTTCAACTATACTATTTGAATTATTACCTGTTTAGAGATATCCAAGTAGAAGGGAAGCTGTAATCATTCAAACAGCACACTACACAGATTGGGAATGTAGGAGTTGCTTTAATTACTACTTTATACAGTGCACATTTCCAGAGTGGACAAGAATTAGCCTCAATCCTCTTACATAATGTTTGAAAATTTGATGATCTCAACCATATTAAATTCAATAAAAATTATCCTCATTATTACAAGACCTTTTAAAAATAACCAAGAATGACAGTTTAATTGGAGCAATACATTTTGTAATATATCTACTCCTTAGAGAGTAAATAAAATCTGATAAATAAATAAATAATTACATGTGGTAACTGAATAAAAGATAATTGCACCTTGAATTATTAAACCCCTAACACATTCATATATAGCAATTCAACAGTAATTTTGTAGGTCATCCTCCCTGCATTGTGACGCAAATGCTCTGATTTTACTGCAACTTTGTTAGAACCACTCGGAGATCCAACTCTTGGGAAGGCTGGTTTCTAATAATAAATATAAAGCTTCATCTTAGGAATCAGAATCTTAATCTGAATCTTGGGCATTTTCAGAATGAAGTCCCATATAACAGTTTGAATGGGAAGAAAAATTGGTCGCTTGAGCTAAACTAAAAGGATTAGCTTAGTAAATAGAAAGCTAATAATGAAATGCATAATAGCACAAAACCAATTCTTCGTCCTATTACAACCAGTCAGTTGGACGTGAAAAGGTTGCTACCCAGCCAGTCTATGGCACTCCCATTACGTTGGGCGTTCAGTAGTGAATTCACCGAGTAAACACCCATATGAAAGACATGTTACACTGTAGTGTCTTAATTTCACTTTCTCACCTGTGATTTTCTTGAGCGCTCTTTGTGTAATAGTTGATAACACTGAGCGGCACAGTAACCATCCTATCTGAACGATGAAAAAAGGAAACTAACGTGCTGTCCACGTAATGGTTTCCCACATAATGATATAGTATTTCTGTGATGCATGATTTAGGATTATGGCAGAATAATGCCAAAGCCACTTGGAAAAACAGGGCTGTTACCAGCTGACTCAGAAATGCTGGTCTTACCCACACGAAAAAAGGCCCCGGAATGAAATACATTTTTCAATTTAAGTGATAAACACTTTTGTGGTGCAAATTTGCAAGACAGTATTCTGAGTTGTCAGAACAACTGTTACCAGTTGTTTAGCAATACAGACGTATTGCTAAAAGAAAGAAAAATACACTGTTTAAATAAACTTCCTGCACGTTACTACCATTTTCCATTATTTTTGATAAGTTCTAACAGAATGTCATGAGGACAATTAACAGATGAGAAACCTATTTTCAAAACTCTACATCTCTGTCATACCAAATACCAAACACCTAGTTCCAATAACTGACTTACTAGGCTATTTAATAATAGCTAGGAGAAAAGTGGAAAAAGAACAATACCACAACCCGCCAATATTCCTCAGGTATGCAACAGGATGATGTGTCACACTGTAGCATACAGAAACATATATGCTGTTACAAAAACCATATAGTTGACCATAACCACGGAAAATTTCATGAGATTAATACTTTTTCCTTGGCCTCTCTGAAGCCAAAGGAATCCACATTATTTTACAACCTCTAAGCAAGATGTTATCTCTCTTATTTCCGCCATAGTTGTAGTACTACTGCTCAAGTCAAAAGCCAACTGAGAAAAAACTCATAAAATACATCCAACTAGAGACAGAATTTGTCACAACTAACAGGATCTATAAAACTGGAAACTATTTTCACTTACAACTAAGCAGCTCAGAAAACTAAGATTGATGAAGGAATTACAATAAACCTAGAAAACCACACAATTTTGTAATTGAAATCTGGTCATGAAATTACAAAATATCAAATAGTACTTCAGCACTAGATGCCAAAAATCAGAAGTACTACCTTTCTTCAAGTTTCCTTATTTTCAGTGTGGAATAGGAATTATATGTTCTTATCTAGAGATGGCAGCACTAGGTCCAAAATTCTTCACCAGCAGCTTACTGATATTTTTCCATATTAATCAGCACCATTCACCTGCAGCTGACTTTACTGAAACTGCTGGGCATTTTTGTTCCATCTGGATTCCTCAGTACTATCTCAGGGAGGATTCAATTCAGATGAAGTATGCTGTATTATACCAGAAACACTGTCCAGCATTATTTTAAGAATTGGAATAATCAAACTAATCTCAGGACATGAGGTTTACTCTTGTGCTTTAAGTCATCCAGCCATCGAACAATCGCAAAAATGACGACATATTAAAATATTTAAAGTTACCACTTCTCGCTGTTCTTCTCTAGGAGCCAACAGAACTGATAACAATATGCTTCCCAGATCATGGTCAGGGTAATGAGGATCCTTCAGACTCAAGGTAACATCTGTTTGCCTAGGAGACAAAAATATATGCATTTATTTTGATTTCAGGCTCTCAGATAATGAAATTTCTGAATCATGAGAATTAAAGGCATCTGCATTTATATGAAACTACTTGAAAATGGTGTCACAAATTTACCCTGTTTCTGCTTTTAAGTATTGCAGTCTAAACACTCATAAATAAATACTAAATATCATTACTCCTTGTTAAGTACTTATACATACTGAAGTAATCAAAACTGAACTGTAATATTAATGGATCAAAAAACAGAAAAAAAAGTTAAACAGTAGGTGGTAATGCTGTGAATGAAGATAATATAAAAACAAGATTAAAGTGGTTATAAAACTAACCTCTCCATAGACACTGTAAAAAATGTTGTGCATGATCAGCTAATATGTTATTAACATTCATATTACAGTAATTCCCTAAACATAAGCATTTTTCCTCAGCTAGTTTTATGTGGTGTAGGTTTATATAACATTTTCCAGCATAACGTTCTATTTGCAATTCCACAAACATGGTATTAGCAGACAACTATAAAGAATGACTCTGTAGGCTTTTTTGTGCCGTACCTGTTTAATTCCAATGAAGTGAGATCCAAAAATGCTGAACCAATAAAGTCATCTTGAAGTCCAAAGTCATAGTCAAAGACCTAAGATGCACAGGAGATAAATGCATTTTTCAGTACTGGAAATCTTTTTTTTTATATTTTCTCACTTTATGAATGGTTCTTGAAACTCCTTTTCCAGACTTAAGCCACATGTTTCTCACATGTCAAACCAGGACTATCGGAAAGTAACCTGCAACTTTCCGGGCACAAAATCAGGTTTAAAATGCTTATGTAGAAGTCAGAATGCATCATGTACAGGCACAGGGCTATACTACTACTAGACCGCGTATGTGAACAACATCAACTTTATAAAACAGAAGAAGCATTTTTATAAACATAGGCACTAAAAGATGGAAAACCGAAAGAATAACTAAAGTTAAGTGGAATCATTGATTTGCTATACCTTAATTGATATCTTTATCAATGTTGCAAAATACAGGCAGGAGGGGGAGATATGATTGTGAAAAGTGGGTTATTACAGCACTTGCATCAGTATTAGGAATGATAAAATTATAGGTTTTGAAGGCTGTGTAAGTTTCTAGGGTTTAGAAATTTTATCATCTAAGACAAAAACTTAATGGATATGTGTAAGGAAATAGTGACATTTATTACTCTACTATGAAGACCCTGCCTGCTAACTTGCTACCTAAAAGAGAAAGCATCTCGACAAATTTACTGACAGCCGGACAGGAATCTGTGGCCAGTACATGGAATAGCATCAACGATTTGAGATGGATTATGCCTTCCCAAGTCAGAAGGAAGAATAACAAATAAACTGGGGACGGCTTTTGGAGAGAAATAAACAAAAAAAGGTGGATGGCAACAAAGAAAAGTTGTGATACAAAATTACAAAAACAAAAAATGGGAAAATGTCGATTATCAAAATCAAACTTTCTAGGCAAGTTGAATTTTCTTGGAAAATATGGTCACGAGAATTTCTGAGGACCAGAATATGCCTTCAGCTCTAAGAGTGAAGCTTGTGAACACCAGGTAATGAGAACGTTTAACTGAGATATGACAGGCGTAGGTTCAAGGTCTTCAATTTTGATATAAATACTTCAACTATGGTATTACAGAAACTCTTTTCCAGGAGGCAGTTATAGCTGTTCATCTTCTAAAAATACTTTAATATGGACTGGGTTAAGACAGTAGTAACAGATATCCCACAGCCCAATGGCTACAGCATTGCTACAGGACTCAAAGGGTTGAATGCAAGTATTTGAGCACAACTCTCTCATATGCATCTACCTGAGTGGGTACCTTCATATTTTCTCTAATATTCATTCTAATGGGGAAAGAAAACAAATGATGAAATCTCACTTCACATTGCAAAACAGAATCTTCTCCCCCTACAAATTATCAAGATGAAAATGTCAAATAAATATTGTCAGCTGACTTACTGAGTGGTGCGGTCCACATGCCCGAGGGACGGGATGCCATCCAGTATGGATAGCTAAGAAGTACTAGTGGCACTGCTGCTAATTACTCTGGGCATTGCTGGCCTCTCTTTGATTTAAACTCAAGCTATCTGTTATTTTGGAGTAAGTGATCCCTCTGTTATGACAAAATCATGCTCAGCTGTGATATACTAAGTAGAGTTACAATGTAAAAAAAAAAAAGAACGAACATAAAGCATTACGAAACATAAGCAAACTCACTGTGTTCAGGTACAAATAGAAAAAAGAAAAAACCTAAGAAAATTGGCCACACATCTTTATAAATTCTCAAATTAACCTCAGCAAACAATTGCTTTTAATGGGATAGATTATACTTCACATCACAATTATGCAATGATATTTCCATAAATAAAAGGGATGCATCATCATGAAACACAGTTTACTTTCTCTGTCCTTCTCCTAAGATCACACTAAAGTAGTATGAAACAATTATGGCCTGAAATAGACAAAAATGCCTGTACTTATCTTCTTTTTTTTTTTTAATTTTGACATCATCATTATACAGACGTAATTTAAATAATTTTCACCTCTAAATAGTCTTTCATAATGTATTATTGCACAATAAATTTTTCAGTATACAAAAATTACAAAATATAAATTCTTTCAATAACTCTTCTGTTGTAATTTGACAGACATAAGTAAGATAGTGTCTCACCTTTATATACAACGGTTCTCTTGGGTTATCTATAAGAATGCAAGCTTTTTCTTCCCACACAGGATTGAGGTTCTTGTGTATTGTTTTACTTCTAAATACTTCTTTTCCTCCAAGCTTGAACTTGACGTACGGATCACTGGTTCCTGTTAAAGATACATATACACTATTAATTATGTCCTTTTAATACATTAAGGGAATGGAGACTAAATTACCTTAAACAGAACTAAATGTAATTTCTACTGATAGTCAAATTAAAAACAGCAGCTGAAGAAAGACTTTTTTATTGTCACAATTTATTATTTTCCACAGGGTCATTACTCAGGTAATTCTCTGTGTTAACATCAAATGGGTGCTTGCATCACCTTCTGTTGTTTGCAATCCATATTCAAAGTCATACATGAAATACTGGCTATTGCAGTGTAGTTTTTAGTTAACAGACTAATGTCCTTATTAGGACTAGGATTTTATCTTAATGCAATCACAAAAATTAGATTATAAAGTTGAAATTATTTCTGTAAAATATTAATCTAATTATCTTATGCCTTTGAAGAGGCACAGGCTCCACCGACACCACTAGTGTAACTCTTCATTGACTTTATTGTGTCCAGGGGCCCCTCTTCCACAAAGATGCTCTTCCTACAGCACTCAGCGATGAGCAAATCAACTCTAAAGTCAGTCCACAAAGTTCAGATGCTTCCTGCAGCAATCATCCACCCGCAGGAGAGCACAGGTCTAAGCACCCTGATACAACTGAATAACAATTAACTATGACCAGAAAGATAACCCTAAAGGGAATTGAAAGAGAAATGTTAAACATGGCATGAATGGAGAATGGATGGGACGTGGGTGTGGTAGTGTCAGAAGGAACAACTGGTGGAAGGAGCACTCTTGGGGTGGCACGTGCTGAGGGCACAGAGATTAGCAGCCATCCAGGAGCACATCTATGTCCTCTTCTCAAGACACCCATGCTGGGAGACACAGGACAGAAAGCAAAAACCTGATGGTGCACACAGAGGCGTGAGAAGGTACCAGAAGGTACAAAATGTCACATCCCAAACCAGCACAAACATGGTCACCCCACTAGCAGAAGCCCCGGAGATGTGAGGAGGACCTGTCGGCTGGTCCTTCCCCTCCCCATCACGCAAGACCCAGACAACACATCTGTGCTTGCGAACGTGAGCATGCGGGTGTGAGAGTGTGAAAGCAAATGACCAAAATCAGTTTTGGTTTAGAATAAAATCACTTTCCCCAGCCACAGGGTTTCACACTGCGATTTGCTACGTTGCTGTTACCCCGCTGCGGTGCTACTTCCCACAACCTGACCTCAACTCCCGGAGCACTGACACTGGGAAAGAGGGTGAACCCGGGGGAAGGATGGGGTCAGAAGTGGCCAGCTTGGCCGCTTGTGTCCAGCAGGCTCACCACGGAGACCAGCAGCTGAGCAGCACGAGGCTGCCCCTTGACGAACGCCGAAGCCGGAGTGAGCCGTCGCCGCTGCTGGAAGGAGCAACTGCAGCGCTCGTCGCTGCCCGCTCCACTGCGCCAGCACCAACGTTTCAGGAACTGGCCAGCAAATGGACCTGGGAACTGGTCCAGCTGAGAAAGGCAATCATTTTGCAGCTGGACAGGCTCTGGGGCACAGCTACAAGACACAGAAGTTGTGCTGGCGATGGTCCTCGTGAAACCACCGCCGCTGTGGTGGACTGAAGAGAGGCTACTCGTCTTTTTCTGTATATTTTGATTACAAAAAATACAGTTAAGTCTTTAAACACAAGAAAAAAGCTGGATAGAAAATTCAAACTAATACCTTCCCTAAAATGCCAGTTGGTAAGATTTCATTGTTATGTAAGTGAAATTCATTTTAATGAAAAATATTGGATAGGATTCATATTTCTATTTCTCTCTCAGCTACTTCTGAGCCTTAATAATATTTGAATCTAATTGATTCAAGAATATCTTAAAATAAACAACAATTCTAGCACAAATAGTAATTGCATATTCACGAACAATTATAAGACAGGCTTTTTTTTTTACTTTTAACGCTTTTCACGAGACTGGCATATTCTAGAGGTTTGTGTTTACATCCACTGGGCAATGCAGTCATTAGCTTTTGTTAAAATAGCAACATGCTCTTCTAAATATAAAGGCTGGTATGACTAGAGCTCTTTGCACTATTTCATGCAGCCACAAGATGTCAGTACTCCTTACCTAAAATTATATATCCCTTTGAAAAAACGATAGCTGTGGAAAGCTGTCATCTCACATGTGACAGGGTTATGGTCATTCCCTTCCGAAATTACTGGGGCAGAATTTCAGTAGCGTAAAAATGTTTAGTCTAGCACAATTAACTTGTTCCTTGGTTATTCACATAGTGGTGATACTTTTTAAGACAAAGATCACACATTTGAATTAATTCTGTGGAATTTGAAGACTACATTGAACATGGACACCAACAAATCAACCACAGTAACACATGCCATAACTCCCCCGCAAGCCGTGATTCTCCCACTGATTTTCCTCACAGTTGCCGTGAAGCACAGATAGCTGGCCTTTAAGCGCTATCTTTTATTGTGCAGACTTTCACAAATCTCAAAAACTCTTGAAATTTGAAATTGATGTAAAACACTGTTGTAAGATACATACCCAATTAACAGTTTAGGATCCAGGTGTCAAATAATTTAATATTAATTCATTTTTATGGGTGAATTTAGTAGTAGGGTGGGTCAAATGTTAGTTCGACTTACAATACATTGCAAAACACCAGGGTTTGTATCTCTATGCTATGAATGCTGAGAAGCACTAAGAAGCTTGCTTCAACCCATCTCTACTTTAAAGCTGAGAACTCATTAGGTCCATTTAGTTAAAAGCTCCACACCCTTCACAGACCTTTTCCATTCCCTGAAGAGAGACCATCAAATTTTAAAAAAATATATGTATAAAGACAAGATTAAAAAAAAAAACTGATTAGCTATGTAGTCATTCAGTATTACCTTCACCTAATGGGAGGGCAAAAGGAGGAGCAGAACAGAGACCAAAACTCGGTCCTCTCTCAGTTCTGCTGAGTTGCGTCAAGCCACCTCCAGCACTGCTCTATGTCACAGGGTCCCAGTTTTAATATATGTTATAATAACAATTCTCACACATATTATACAATTTTAATATACTAATTGTGCATTCATATTAATATGATAGTATTAATAACACATCAAGCATATGTTAATATATTATTTAAATATATTATGTATTAATATGCTAACACGTACTTTTAATCAATGTCGGCAATTCAATTCACACATTTTTGCTCTTTTGAAGAGAAAAACAAATTCAGTTTGCTTTGGATCTTATTGTTAACAGTGATAACAAGTTCATTACACAAAACCAGAAAAAATCAAAGACCTCTCAGACTGAGCCTGCAAGAACCTGATATCTGTCACAGATTCCTGTTCTTCAAGTTTCAGACTTTTCACCAGTCTCCTGCTTACCAAACCATTCAAATGAACCTGACACATTAAGGCCTAATTGCATAAACATTTGTCCTATCTGTAGCAGCTAAGAACATCATCATGAGCTTTCACTCATGAGCCTAAAACCGCTCAAAAAAACCAAATTGTGAGACACTCTCTGGCTGAAGCACCACCATTGCCTGTGTAAAGGCAATAAGGACTCTTTGCACAGGGTGGCAGCCTCTCTTCTCCTAGGAACATCAGCCTAACAGGCACCTAAAGATGCTGCCAAAGTCCAGGAGAGAAACTATCCATCATCGCAGCCGCGGTTCCCTGAGCCTGTGAAGCAAGCACTCCTCCGGTCCTGCAGGTCCAACTCCAGCACTAACACCGTGGTCTAACACTTCTCTCTTTCTCTGCAGAGATCTCCTAAAATGGATTTTGCTTTGCAAGTTTAGGACACAGATTAGATCTCGTAAGCAGACATAAAAGAAGATTAAAAAGTATTTCACTGAAGAAATATTCAAAATGTTTGTTCAAAGGAATACTGAACTGCTTTTCGGAAGGAACCAGAGCAGTGTAATAGAGTGGAAATAAGCAAAAGCAAATTTGGCCAGAATAATAATCGAAGTTGTATTGGATATAAAGAACATGCATTCTTCATAAATTGTATACGTTTACTTAATTGGTTCCTGAGGCTTCATGAAAGGCTTTTCAACATTATTAGGCCACTTGCTGAACAGACTTTTTTCCTTAATGAAATCCTATTTAATATAATGTGATAAACTGCTAACCGAACGAAATTCAATAGTGAACACAGAGGTGAATGTAACCAAGAGACCGAGTAATGAGCTTGAGACTGCTCCCCTGTAACTGACACTAATAAGACAGAAAGGATGAGGCAAAAGTCTCTGTATTCCTCTACAATATTTTTGCACTTGACTCAGTGTGAACGAAGTCAAACTACCAGCAAGTCTAAAAAACCTCGGTTGAAGATCTACCTATATCCTACGGTAACCAGACACTGAAATCCTAAAGGCAAATTTTAAAATCTTACACTAAAAAGAGAGAATACAGCCTATGAAAAAACCCATATAATACAGATGAACGAAACCGAAAAACAGCACTTCCAGCTGTCGCTTCAGGTAGAGATGTTTTTATACTTCATATAGCAAGAAGAAAGAAACTACATTTTACAAAAATGGTGAGTTAGCAAGTACATTTATTACACAAGCTAATTAACTGGTTTAATTAAAACTGTTTAACTAGAGAATGGTTAAATGCATTCCTTTTTCCACCACTGCTATTCACTCACAGTTTAACTTTTGAAACAGAACAGAAAGCCATATGCAAGCCCATTCTGAAAAACAAGAGTGACTGTGCCATAAAAGCTTTTGCATAGTTCAGATGCTTATCACTGTGCAATTTAAATTTTAGTTTCAATTATTTTAAAAAGTTAAAAACCTAACTTTCCCCTGGGGATCACCTGGTTTTCAGACTGTTGAGAAAAAGATTTCAAAAAGGAAAACAGAGCAAGTCAGAGAACCGATCTTCTTCTCTCCCTATGGCTTTAGTCATAGGGAAAAAAGCAAACAAACCACTTCATTAAGGTCTTCTCTGTAGGTAGTTACCACTGCTGCAAAGTGGGCCACTCAGACACAAGTTTGGGGTTTTTTTAACCTACAGTGGTACCACGGCACTAAGGTACAAAGGTTGCAGCCCCATCCAGTTCCTAATGTAAATCGCAAGCCTCCTTCGGATTCACCACACATAGACAATAAATAACACACTTAGACCGATTTCAGCCTGGTGGTTTGAAAAAATAGAATCTTCAAATACTGTTAACTGGAAATCACAGTAATTAAATGGGATTTGCCACTGTACAGGACGTAGGAGGAATACTGCAGGAATAAGCACAATGTAAAAAGCAGTAAATACCCAATAAATATGGGGGAACAGAACTTTTCACCACTGCAAGTAATCAGGCAATGTACACATTTCTAGAAGCAAAACTAAGGTAAAATAATGTTCTTAATTCTTTTACGCTTAGAACTATAAACATCTGTCATGGCTTTCTATTATTCCTCCATTTTACTTTCAATCTTGGAATTGCTTCATTTCATCTACAATTATTTGAAAAGAAAGCAAACCGCTAGAGATGCACAGAGATGCGCAATAAGTTTGACATTAGAATTCCTGAGAAGTTTAATTATTAATACAAAGATTTGTTCTGGATTCATTGCAAGAAGAGCTCTTTCACCGACATCCAGCTCTTTCCCCTTCTCTCTGGCTCCATCCACACTCACTCCCCTCTTAGTAAAGTTTCTCCAGTCTCCAGTTATTTCCTTTGTTACAACCAAGCTAGAAGGAAAACTGGGGGGAGAGTTCTCTAGTATGTGTCAGCTGAGCATGTCAAGCAAAACACTATCAGTTCACAGCATTTTACGCATTTTGTATTTCCAAACTGCAATATGAAGTACCTCATTAAAAGAAACAGAGAAGAATATGTCTGCTCTGTCCAATCTTTTATTCTGAAAAGTAGGGAAATTACTTACCACAAATTATTTTATATTAATTTAACAAATAGAATTAGTAATTGTTATTATTTGTCTTGTATAAAAGCTGCCAAGCCCATCTTCTCATTGATCTTCGGCAACCCCCTAAACACCACAACTAAACACTACAACACTAAAACTTACAGCTTTTCCATAAATAATCCTACTTTCTGCCCTTCTATCCACCTAGCAAAGAATTATCCATCCAGTTCACCTAAAAAGGACACTCATTAGTTTAAATGATACAAAGCACTTCCAGAAAACTAATATCCTAAGAATGAAGACACCAATTACAAATTCACAGTGAGCACATGGATGCTATAGGATGCAGAGTTCCTCTACTCAAAAGTCAACGGGGAATACAGGACTTTAATTATTCAGTGCCCTTTAAAAAAATTTTTTTTTATCTTTCTTTTGAAGCCCCATTCCTGCCATGAAAAAGGCAGCTTTAGTACTATATTTCAGTGTAGCCCATAAGTATCTTTACTTAGTTCAGTAAATACTCATTCAAGCAAATACTAACTATGCTTGTGAAATAGAAAGAATGAAAAAACCATACTGGCACAGGACAGAATAAACAAAAAGCAAATGTGCAATGGTCAGCCTAATTTCAAGAAAGCATTTGTATTTCATTTTAAGCATGGTTGAAGTCAGATTCATTTAAACAGGATTTAAGCATGCTATGGAAATGTTTTCCTTGCAGCTCAAATTATTATTCTAGTTAATGTACTTAAATATAAACAGAATTACATCCCTTAATCAAAGGAAACACTGTTTGCTCTGCCCCTAAAACCTCAGGACTGAAATTATAATCTTCCTGAAATTGTTAAAGCATGACTATTTGTTTTTCAAAGACAGCCAGCTTTTGCAAAATCAATCAGAGGTTTCACCTCTTCTGGGACAAAGACAGAGGGCTCTGGTTTGCTTTATCTAAAAAGCACAGCTCACTGTTGGTATTACACATTACCAGTTTTATAGAAATAATCTTTTTGATATATACTTGCAATTGACAAACATGTGAGTTGCCCTTGTTAATGTTAACAACGCAGTCAATGACCTTCCTCTCCGGTAAAATGTGCAAGTTTTTCTCCGTTCCCCAGGGATAATGATTTACCACACATTAAATGCAAACTAAAATAAAAGCTGAATCTTAGCAGCCCCCAGCCCGCATATATTTGGCACAACAAAAAAGGTACAATGTGTATTTAATACCTTGGTTGAAACTGATACTCATTGCATATGCAATCCCAGTTAAAGTCACATGAAGGAAAACCTACACTATGAAGAAACACTCACAGAAATATACTATGTAAATCTTGCCTTAAAATATTTTACTAGCTAGAAAACCGTAATGTTGGTATTTCCTTATTTGCACAGTCATCTGAAAAAAATGGACATAGTAGAATTATGAGAACAAAGCAGGACTTTCTATTCTCTTTTAATGATCAGACACAGAGGTGTTTAATGCCTTCTAATGACTTTGAATTAACAGACCAGATTTCTCCATCTGAATCATCAGAGGACTATGGTCTGGAAGTCCCAAGCCAAGCTGCTACCAATCCTCTGTCGAACAGGGAAAAAAGGAAGACCTGGGGAACTACAGGCCAGTCAGTCTCACCTCTGTGCCTGGGAAGACCATGGAGCAGATCCTCATGGAAACTATGCTAAGGCACATGGAAAATAAGGAGGTGATTGCTGACAGCCAACATGGCTTCACTAAGGGCAAACTGTGCCTGACAAATTTGGTGGCCTTCTATGACGGGTTTACAGCGTTGGTGGATAAGGGAAGAGCAACTGACATCATCTACCGGGACTTGTGCAAAGCATTTGACACTGTCCTGTACAACATCCTTGTCTCTAGATTGGAGAGACATGGATTTGATGGATGGATCACTCAGTGGATAAGGAATTGGCTGGATGGTCACACTGAAAGAGTTGTGGTCAACGGCTCGATGTCCAAGTGGCATTCCTCAGGGGCAGGTATTGGGACCAGCGCTGTTTAACATCTTTGTTGGTGACACAGACAGTGGGATTGAGTGCACCCTCAGCAAGTCTGCCGATGACACCAAGCTGTGCGGTGCGGTCGACACGCTGGAGGGAAGGGATGCCATCCAGAGGGACCTTGACAGGCTTGAGAGACGGGCCCGTGCGAACCTCATGAAGTTCAGCAAGGCCAAGTGCAAGGTCCTGCACATGGGCTGGGGCAATCCCAAGCACAAATGAGAGCAGCCTTGAGGTCCCTTCCAACCCAAACCATCCTATGATTCTGTAATTCTATGAATTTACCTGCATTATCAATAAAAGAGTTCACAGGGATTCGGGCTACTGGAGTAGTGGAGACCACTGAAGTGCTACATCGTCTTCCCTGGCCAAGAGGTCACCTGACTGGAGGAATCTCTCTTTAGTCTTGGCATAAATGCCCACGGCAATAGTCTACTCAGGAGCATCACTCAACTTTTGACACAGGTATCTGCATTTGCCATGGCAGTGCAGGGGCACTATAGGTGACCTGACAGCCTACTAAACTTTCTTTTTCTATCTTATTTTAGCACTGTCAAAGTCCTCTTGCTTTATCTCCATTACTCTATAGCTAGAGGAGTAAGATGATTCAAAGCTTCAGTGAGCTGTTTACAACTTCGGAAGACTTACTCAGTTATCATCTACATTCATACAATGATCCACAGATGTATCCAGGAACATACATGCTTTTTCCCCTCTTACGAATATTCTTATCTTCTTTCAGAACAAAAGCTATTAAAAAGGAATGAAAGCTTAGCCTCTACAAGTACCGGTGGTAAACAAGCACGTTTCGTAATCTGCAATGTTAGCACTATACTCCACACATCTAGCAAAGGAAAAATCCATTTAACTACATGATACATTGTCATGTGAAATGGAAGTGAATGATAAACACTTTCCTACAACACTTAAAGAATAAGAATCACGGCAATGAAACTGAAAGAAAGGGAAATCATTTGACATTCGTTATTAAATAAATGTATTTGCTGAACAAGCAACTCCCGGGTGCATTTATCATGGAAGAGAAAAGGAAGAAACATGCTTTATTCTCAGTACTGATCTTAAACCAGAAATAGCCATTTCTAAGTGATGGTAAAAAACCCCAAAGACTAAAAAGCTATAGCCAAAAAAACCCGATCCCTAGTGTTATTCCTAGAATCTGCAAACAGATTTTGATTATTTTTATCCTTTTCGGAACTAACAAAAATGGAATCACAACTCCAGTTTTATAGTTTGGGAGAAAAAAAGTTCCAAATGATGTCTCCAGACTATGAGAATTTTCAAGGAAGAACTTGAACAAGTACAAAGCCATGTCATGTGTGCTTTGGACAAAGTGTATTGGTCAATCAGCAGGCAATCAGTCTGTCTCCCATTGCGACAAGCCCTGAGGGACTGGAATAATGGTAAGACGATAGGAAACCCCACCTTGCATCCTACAAGTATCTGCTGTTGCTCCTACTGGCCTAGCAGGAACGTTTTTGGTCTCCAACAGGAATTTG
Organism: Fulmarus glacialis; assembly: GCF_000690835.1. Lineage (NCBI taxonomy): Eukaryota > Metazoa > Chordata > Aves > Procellariiformes > Procellariidae > Fulmarus > Fulmarus glacialis. Next base: position 32,667 of record NW_009198346.1, on the reverse strand, counting down.
TACTCCTCTGTAATAGATTGCCTCTTCCTTCCTTCTCAATCTCATGCCACGTAGCTCACACCAAAGCCTCCACATCGCGCTACTGCTATGAAAAGTGGGGCTCTTCTGTGGATGAAGTGAAGTTCCTTACTCTTCCTCATCTGTCTGCATCTGTCTTTTGCGCACGTCTACATGTTTAGATCAAGATGACTCATGCATGGATTATGCCCATGATTCACTTTCCTGTTTGGAACACGGCAACAAATAACAATATGAGCCTACTAGGAGCTTTATATCATTTCAGAAAAAAAACCCAGCAATTGCTTTTCATAAATCTGAGCTTCTGTGCAGTCCAGTTAGGGCTGTATCATAGAGAAACACAGCAGTTTGGTTTTCCTGGGGTGAAGTCAAATTCTGAGCACAGTCAATGCTGAAATCATTTTTAGACTGAGAATAACTGTCTCTGAATTTTTACAGTCACAAGAGCTGACAGAAGATGACACAGCAGAGACAGGAACAGCCTCAGGAATGCAAGGTTTCCACTCTTCTCATTTTTCTGCCAGGTCTTAAAGACAGACTTTTACTGCTCTTAGCCAGGAGGTTCATTTCCCATAATTTCCATCTTTTGCATTATAGCTTAACTTACATGGCAACATTTGTTCACCAAACTCTGTATGAAAAGAAAGTAACAGCATCAATGACAGACAGCAATCAGAAAAGGAATATTTACAGTAGAACCATTAACCTCTCCTATTGGCAAAACTCTTAATTTCTCATTATTGTGAGAGCTAGCAAGAATATGACTGTAGCAAGTCAGCTAGAAATCAATACAGAAGGCAAACATCATCAGAAGTCACGATACAGTATTCTGATTGAAAATCAACTAATTTCTTACTCCTGCTATGAAGATGAGTTAATACTCCCAAACTGATTTTTGTAACAATGAAAAATAACTATCCTGCTTATCATTTTGCCTTGTTTTATTTCCTATACGTTTTGCAAGGATATCAATGGAGAAATCAGTCCAAAAAGACTGCAGAAGCTAGGATTAATGGACCACATTCTTTTAATTTAAAAATGTCTTCTTGAACATAAAGAAAAGGGAAGGAATATTTTGCAATTAGAAATGCTATTTGTAAAAGTGTAGATAATAAAAAGTGTAACTAGGTGACAGACTGAGATAACACAAGATCTTTTCTTTGTATGGCCCACTGGATCTCCAATTCAAAATACTGCTTTAGACAGTATTAAAGTGTTAAAACAGGAGGATAGGTAGGTAAAGGTACAGAAGGAAAATAGGGTTATGTTACCGGAGAAAAGGATTTTTGTCTCATTCATCCTTCTGCAATACATAATTCTGAAAATTCCCATTTTTGCCTTTGATTACAACAGTATTAGCTAAGTAATCAGCTAAGACCAGAATGACTCTGTTCTAAAAACTGCTCTTAATAATTTCTCTGTATTGATGTGCTAATCCAAAAGCATTCTCTACCAGTAATTAACAAGAATGACAACAATGTGATTGCAGCAGCATCATCTAATGTTACATTGTCAGAAAAGTTTTACAAACAAATTTGAAAATCAATTTTACTCTTTCTCACACTACATCATGAGATCAGCTGAATGGGCACACAAGACCAATGATGCCTTAAAACAGGCCAAAAAAAATCCCTGACTTCATACCTTGGAGAAAACATTTTCAGAGAGCTGGACTCCTCGAAATTTTCAAGTTATATTATACTTGAAGTTATATCATAGAATCATAGAATGGTTTGGGTTGGAAGGGGGTCATCTATTGCAACCCCCCTGCCGTGGGCAGGGACATCTTCAACTAGACCAGATTGCTTAGAGTCCCGTCCAACCTGGTCTGGTGTTTCCAGGGATGGGACATCTACCACCTCTCTGGGCAACCTGTGCCAGTGTTTCACCAGTGTTGCATCATCTCAAGATACCACTGTACCTAGGTGCATCATTTCTTACTGACAATTTATGTTACACTTTTCATCAGAATTCCCTCCTATTCTTCTAAACTGACGTGTAACCAAAATACAAAAAAATGCCCCAAAGATCCAAAGATCATCTCTGAATAGCTATTTATGAGTGCTTACTGGAGAGTTTCTCTAGTTTCTATTTTTAATTGTAGAACTCAACCCCTCAAATGGCCTTTTCCAGCAAACATGAGAAACATATTGACAGCTTTTCTCCCAAGAAGGCAAGGATTATTTTATTGTTTTCTTTCTGTTGCATTTTTACAGGATTCTAATATATTGTACATACCATTTTACACACACGACTGTTACAGGATGGGAAATTCTCGTCCACTCAAATTGACCGAGATTCTACTATCAACTTCAATGGATCAGAAATAGATTAAGTAACCATAAAACGTAGAGTGTACCTAAGATGCTCAGGAAGCATGCTGTTTAATGTGATTTCTGAACCTACAATAAGCCTATTTAGCCTACAGTCCATCTCAATACAACTGCCACCTTTGCTGCATATGAATTTTCCCAGTGTACTGCAAACTGACAGTTCTGAGTGCCTGAAAGCAACTAATCAAAAAATGTTTGCAATAACTAGAAAGTTATTTTTGCATTTCATAGTTGTATTTTTTTGATATCCACTCAGTCATATCAATAAACATTTCTGCATGTGCTCCCTAATTCTCATAAATAAATCTCCATTTGGGGACCTATTACTGTTGGGTTTTTTTTATTAAATTTTTCACTAAATTAAATAAGCTGCTACCCACAGGTGTAGATTCTGGCTGAAAGTACTCTGCAGCTCCAAAAAAACTATCTTTTATTTGGATGCCTGAACAGTAGGGTTGTGAGGAAGCTGGTGAAGTGTATGAGCCTACTGTCAGCAGTGTCTGAAAAACGCCTGCACTTGCCAGTTTCTGCTGAGGGTGGCAGAGAGCCAGCAGGCAGCTTCTGCCAGACCTTGCCATGGGGAAATTCACAGCGACTGCTGCTGTCTCCAGAGGTATCAGGACTGAGTTTATTTTGGAATTCTTGTAGACATTCTTATTGTAAGATGCCAACGAGCGGCTGCTAAGCTGTGTTCTCAAATAATTTAACAACCCCGCAATTACTTGAGACAGTCCATCTTCCTATGGGAACAGACTCCCCCTTAAAGGCTTAGGAAAGGGCATTTAGCCACCCTCTTAGAAGGCTGCTGTGCAGTTTCCTCCGGTGATTCCTTCCTCCTGGGATGGAGAAATGAGGAGAAAAACCAAGGGCTGCAGTGTGTTAAGAGAGTCTGGCAGGTCAGATGCTTACCGAAATACAAGGGAGAACAAGAGATCAGCAGGGTGCAAATAACGGACTGACTTTTTTTCAGCTTTCCATGCCAAGCAGAGAAGCTGTTCCCTCTGAAGTTTTCAAGGGGACAGCAGGGTACCAACAGGTGAGGACTTCCTTGAGTGTGTAAGAATTCCTGGCTATGACAGAAACAGAAAGCCACATTAGAAGAAAAATGCTGCATGTAGATCTAACGTAAGGTGTTTGCTGGATGGTGAGGTGCAGGCACAGGGAGGGACCTGGCGGTGAGAGCTGGCACCGTGTCAAACTGAGAGCAGAAGGAACCACAGCAACCGACTGACCCCATCCTGCAGCGGACTTTGGCACCTCCTGCAAAGGACTTGCTCAGATGGACAAAGCTGCTTGTAGCACCTTAGCAGAGTGCACCAACCCCATTTCTCACTGCTCTCCTCTGCTCTTTCCTCCTTGCTTTTCTACACTGCAGAAGAACACCACTCCCTATCGCCATCAGGTGTAAGTCCCTGCATCAGATCTGGCTACCTTTCGGTGAGGAGAAAATATCGCCGCTGGCCTCCAGAGCTGCCAAGCGCCAGGAGCTAGGCTGCGAGGGGAAGAAAAACCACCGCGCTGCTGCGGAGAGCAAAGCAGCACCAGCAAGGCTAAGGCAGGGCAGAAAGGAAATGGAGAAGTATCTTCCCAGTCTACATTTTACATTGGGCAACGCTGATCTGCACCTGTGGACAATTAGAATGAAATCTGGAGTCGCAATTCTCTTTAACCAAAGCTAACCTCTCTCTGCAGAAAAAAGAGACAGAACTCCAGTAGCCTCTTCCTGAATCTGAGGCATCTTTACTCAAATACAGACAAAAAGCACTGCCTACCTAACGAGCGTGTACCTTTAAATAAAACATCCTGTAAATGTTTTTACACACTATGAATGCTGGCACACTTATCTACATATATTTACATGAATTCCAGCGTAACAAGCATGCCAAGCTGACATTTCTTGTTTCAGCATCTTATCCTCACTATCTCTGTAATAAGGAAAATCAGCATTTAAAAATTAGTTCTTCTGGACATTCACATCCCCAGGAGTTCTTAAAAATTATTAAGTGTATTTTTGACTCAGAAAAAACTTAATATAACCCTTCTGAAACACCTTCACATAAGCTAACATTCTTGCCCGTTCTGATTTAAGCTAAATATAAAACCTTTGATTCGCATCCAAAAACTAATGATATCTGATTTCCTCTGTATTAAAGAGCATTCAAATTCCATACCTAATTGATACGTTAAAATAAAAATATAATTAAAGAGCTACTTTGATGAATGTTCATGATTAGTGGCATGAAAATACTGATCCAAAAGGCCTTTTAAAAATAATTTGGCATCTGGCTACCTGTTATAGCATGAATAGCATTTCTCTTTGATTATTGCCTTGTGACTCTTTGCCACATGGTGCAAGCATAAACTATTGATTTATGCCAATAATCCCCTCATGTCACCTCTCCAGGAAACAGAACAGGGGCATGTTCCTATCATTTTCAACTCTGTGACAGACATAGCAATATTTCACAATAAGCAACATTTATTCCATAGTCCTGGTCTACCTGAATCATAAGGATGAAGAGTTTCCCAATCTCCAAAGCTACACTGTATACTCTGTATTTTAACCAAGTTCAGGGCTGAATTTCAATGCCAGTGAAACCCACAGTTCAAACATAAATAACATGCTCGGTAGTTAGGCTTAAATGAAAAGTATTTTCAATAATTTTAAATGCATTGCCTTATACATAGGTTTGCTTCCAATATTGTGTCTTTGCACAAAATTAGGAGTATCTTAAAGGGTTACTTAATCATCTCACTTGTTATCCCATTGGCACTTACTTTTCTTTTAGATCCTGAAAATGTAGATGTATACAGAGCTATTCACCAGACAAAATGCAGTCTATGTGTATGTTCTTGCACTATTACAGTTCTTCAGATTCTCCTGGTTTTGACAGTCATCTCTCCCAATTATTCTCAATGTAAGCAGCTAGCTTCTTACTGAATATAAATATTTCATATTGGAAATGGTAAATTTATCAAATTGAAATGCAGTCTTTGCACAGCATGAGGGCACTAATTGCACACTATTTCTGGCTTACTTCTCGCCATCTTTGGGTGCGGGTTTCAGCACCAGAGTCAGCCACTTCAGGATCAGCCCCTCAGCTGTTTCTACACAGGCAGATTCTCTAGTCTTAGGAAGCATTACTGAACTGTCTGCTGCACAGAGAGACACAGAGATCTGGCAATATTACCCATTTAGAGGTCAAAGCCTTAGACGACAATAAACATCTGTTTTCAGGAACTCTTCCTGTAAGATTTCATGCAGAAAATACGCTACTTCTGATCATCATGAAAAAGCCAACGAATGTTTCACTTATGCTCAAAAAAGTATTTTCCTTGTGCTATTTTGCAGGATTGCATGCATTTTGCAAATCAATCATCTGTATGCATTTTGTAAAAAAAAAAATTATAAATTTTAAAGCCAGAAGGGATCAAATTCATCATGTATCTAGCCTGTTTTTTGACATGACACAAAGTCCTTGGGATTAACCTGTGCTATTTATTTCCCAACTTTGTCTGAAGTGGAGCAGCAAACCAGCATTGTACATGTCTCAGAAAGCACGAAAGGGAGTGGATTCCAGGCTCCAGTGAAGTAAGAAAACACTGTGAGGAAAACATATTTAAAACACTTAAAAGAATATTTTGGTATCTTTCTTTTGACTGAAGAGAATCGTAGAAAACCAATGACTAAGATATAATTCCCCTTTTCACCAATTGTGCTACAACATTTCAGTTTGCATCTCAAAATTAGTCTCTTTTAAAGCAAAAATGGATCAACCACAAAGGTTTCTGTTTCTTTGTTTAAAAACAATATTTAAGATATTGCAAAACATCTATAAAGACATGTTAGCGATATGAAGTAGCCACATAAACTCCACATGCAAGAAGTCAGAGACCAGCAACAAATCAAAAGGGTCTTTTAACCTAAAAATTTTAACTCCAGAAGAAACTCTTCAAAATATACATGACATTACACAAACACTGTATATGACAAAAAACAAATGAGAAATAAAAACTGAAAAGGAAAAGATAAAGATGTAGGTAATAAGGTTAACTTGTTAATATTACCAACTTACCAGGTCCAACATGACACAGTTTTTCCTAATCTTATGGGAAAAAGTCTCAGAAGACAGATTTTTAAATCTAACTAAGTATATGGTTTACTTTAGTAGGGATTAGATAAAGCATATGTTATAAACCACATTTGTGGTCACTATTGGATTTTGTCAGAATCAAAAACGTAAACTGTGTCATCACATAGATGAGATGAAGTTATGGTACCACAGCTCTGCAATACTTGGAAGGAAAGCTGGATCAGACTGAAGACAAGATTTCTTGTGAAGATGAGAAGTTAAAATGAAGTTACATTTCCTTCTGTCATACTGCACATAGCAGAGCATAAATATTGCCTGTTATAAGGAAGGATTATTTTCAATCATTTGAGAAGACAACAGCAAGACGTTGGTCCTCCCATGAAGAATGTTCTGTTCCCCTTCTGTTGTGACTATCGATGGTGCTATTTATCAACTAACAGCCGTGATTAATGCTGGCATTGCTAGCCACATAAATATAGCTTCAGTCTTTCCCCTTTTCTTCTGAGAATGTTGTGGTGTCTCTTTTTATAAATTTGGGGAAGACAAAGTGTACAGAACATTCACGACATGAGAATTCAACTCTGAATTCCAAGACTGCAATATGTTCAGCAGCAAGTTTCTAGAAAGATATGTGAAACTGCAGTTCAAAAATTAAAGAACAAAAAGCTAAAATTAAAACAAAATTCTTTTGTACCATGCAGTTCAAGTATTGTTTTAGAGTTAAATTCACAATACTTGGAGAAAATTCAATTGTCAGTATTGTGGTTTAACCCCAGCCAGCAACTAAACCCCACGCAGCCCCTCGCTCACCCCCCACCTCCGGCAGGATGGGGGAGAGAATCGGGAGAACACAAGTAGGGAAACTCGCGGATTGAGATAAAAACAGTTTAATAATGGAAATAAAACAAAGTAGAACAGTAATAGTAACTATGATAACAACAACAGAAATAGACTATACAAAGCAGGGGATGCACAAATCAACTGCTCACCACCCGCTGACTGACGCCCCGCCCTTCCTGAGATGCGAGAAGCACCCCCTTCCCGGACCACGCCTCCTAATTATATACTGAGCATGACGTCACATGGTATGGAATACCCGGTTGGCCAGCTCGGTCAGCCACCCCAGCTATGCTCCCCGCCCCAGCTTCCCCTGCACCTGGCAGAGCATGGGAGGCCGAAAAGTCCCTTGTGAAAGCACCATCCAGTAAGAACCAAAGCATCAATGGGCCATCAACGCTCCTCTCGTACCAAACCCAAAACACAGCACACCCCCAGCTACTGGGAAGAAAGTTAACTCTGTCCCAGCCGGAACCAGGACAGTTAGGCTTTAAACAGAGGATCTGGAAAAAGTTTTGGAGTAATGGGGTGTTACACGCTGTTACATACTTACAGTATAAAATTCCTCTGAGACAGTCTTGGGATAAATCTTCCAAACTCTGGTTTTAATATCTAACACATCTGTCTTAGTAGCTCCACTTAGCATTTGGATATATGTTCTTAGAGACTGCCTCCCATGGACTGTCCTGTAATCGCTTTCTGGTGCCTAACCCCTGATACAAGCACTGCTGGAGCGTGCAGGTAATGCAACAGAAACACTGGTACTGGCTCAGACCAAAGGTCCTGCGAGCTCACTGCTCTGTCTCCATCAGGGGCTGTAAGCAGATGCTGACAGAGAAAGAAGAGGACAGGCACTGTATTATTTCCCTCCAATGTCCTCCTAGGCATCAAGAATTTGGAGCAAAGACCTTCAGAGTTAGGTATGTTTTCTGTGCATTTCAATGCCCTTTGTGGATTTTTCTTCCACGAACTCGCTGAATCTCCTCTTGCACCTACATAAACCTCCAGTAAGAAATCAATTTTACATGCCCAGTTTCTTAATGAAACACCTGGGACTACCACAGGGATACTTTAAACAATAAATAAAAAAAAAATAAAAAGAGCAAGTATCACACTCAAGAGAGGATTTAGACAAAACTGATTTCCCAAATCAAGCCTCTTTCTGTGCGCTTCCCATTCAGCAGCCACCTAAATCCACTAAGTGCCTGCCTAATGGCTGTAAAGTCCCCTCGATTCAAGTTCTGCAGCTGCTCCTATAATCTCACTGAGTAGCTCCAAGAGAAAGGGAAAACAAGCAGAAACACGGTGGATGACAGACAGGACATTCAGTCATGAGTGGATGGGTCCTAGCTCGGGACAAGGTACTGTTTCTGCACTTTCCCCTTAAGAAACAAAGGCCCATCCCCGGAAGCCCAAACCCAGTTGAGATCTGAAACCTGGTCAATGCGGGAGGGAGCACATCTGTAGCTCCCCATCTGGCCTGAAGGATCTTCTACACTTCACTAAGACGCAACGCACATTCTCCTTCCTGACAAGCTTGCAGTGGCTTGGTAAAACACTCCCTTGGTTGCTCAAGATGGGAGAGTCGAGCCTTTTCAGGAACAGGAAAAAATTCATACAGGGAGTAGAAAGTAACCCAGGCATCTCGCTTTTTTGGTAAGATTTCAAGCTATGAAACTATTCTGTGAAACCAGAGCCCAACAACTACCTTCTTCCCCAGTATCTTTTCAAAAGAAAAACCAGTACTTGCTCAGCCTTTTGAAAGGCAATAGGTGTATACCATCCAAAGTGAATTACAGGCTCCAGAACAGGGTGGGTGACGACCGTGCAGGGCAACCCTAGTGACCGGGCTCTAGGACTAGTAAGTGCGGAGGAAACACCACTCTTGTCGTGTTGCCTCCCAGGTAGCTTGAGGAGGTTTCCTTGCTGCTCAAGCAGCAGCTTTCTGAACTGACCTTTTAAAGCACTTGACATTTTATACAGCACCTAGTGTTCATTTCAGGACCTGGGAGTCCATCTTAGGAGATGGATCTCCTATCCTTTGTTTACTCTAGACCTAGATGCTTGTATTATGGGGAAAAAAAAATTACAGGTGTTTTCCTTGTATACAAATAATCACATTTACATTCACATTTTTGTTCTTTTATAAATAATATGAATGATGGATATGACTGAATTACAACACTTATCATTCAGAAACTGGGCAAGTCTCTCTAGTTCATGGAACAAAAACATTTGAGTATCTATTTTTAATTAATGTCAAAGCTTGATAGAATATCAATATATGTAGAGGAAGAATATACATAAAAGTATATTCTTGCAACAGTGAGTATATTAAAATTTCAGTTTCAGTGACATAAATATCAGTGGAGTAATTTCCTATCAATGTAAACAGCCTTCTAGGTTTCTGCTACCATATTTGATATCTGAAATCGGTCAGGTAACTTCATCAGGTAAGCATGGAAAGGTGCTGTGCAATACTATTTTTGCAGTTAAATTTCTACAATGGCTTTTTCTCTCTCACAAGGAATATATTACAACAAATCCAAAACAGGCCATTAGTCAGATTTATAATGCTCACATAGCTGTTCAGGAAGTGGATTACTGACTTACCTAATTTTAAATATGAGCTGCAGTTGCATGTACAGAGTCACTGAGTCAGCCTGTGTGTTCCTGCAGGTCAAAATACCATTTAGGAATTCTTTCTACATCTGAACTATGTGTGTGGTACATGTCTAAGAGCACACTGTAAAATGCCAATTTTACAGCAGCAGATTGACCAACAGGTAAAGCCTGGACACATCTAATAGAGGGGTTTTACTGTTGTTGTCTTTAAACACAACAGTCAAGGAACAAAATAAGTAGCAAGATAGCACTTGTGCGAGTGAGACAGCACAAATCTGCATGGTTAAAGTAAATCTATCATACCTTTCTTAGTTTGAAACAGTCAAAAAAGGGAGGAAAATTATGTAGCAGAAGAATCAAACCAGTATTAGCTAAATCTTATTTCTCCTCCTGTGTGGGTTTAGCTGGCCCTAGCTCCTTTTACTTTGTGCTTTAGAGTCAAAGAACCTCTACATAGTTTTAAGCAGAGTTTAACTAACACACTTACAATTCAAACCTTAATTGTAACTTTAATACCCTCATATAAACTTACCCAATGGACATGTAACTTCCCAGACATTAAGGCAGTGTTTACCAGCATGCTTACCTCCACGGTCCCGTGCTGCTAAATTCTGTCCTCTTCTTAGAGTAACGTCCAACTGGTACATTCCGGGATCCCCAGAGGGAAAATCTGCATTACTCGTTCCAACCAGATTTGTTCTCTGGAGGGGAAAAAGATAAAAATGCAATAGCTAATGTTACTAAAAGTTTCACGTAAGGTATATTTTTCTTTGGTATCACCATCCTGTTGAACTAAGACAAGGCCATATCCCATTTTCCCACCTCAGAACTAATACCCTGACACCAAGGAACCCACTCCTGTCATCAGTATGACAATTCCTGAGCATCTTTTTAAAAAAAAAAAAACTGGTTGACATCTCAATGGTTAAATTTATTAATTAAAAAATATGGTTAAAAAATAATTCTTTGATACCTGTATTTATTATGGCAACCTCCATTTTTAATCACATTCACATACAAACCTGGCCCACTAAAGCCGAACAAGTAAGAAAAACCAGACCTGGACCTTACAGTACTGTTTGGACTAGTCATTACCAGTACTCTCAAACCCTTTATTTATTCAACAATGATAAACTAGGCATTGAATAAACATACATGAGTTACGATTTTGTCAGCTACTGCAGTACTTTGCAAGATATGTATTTTTTTCCAAAGAGTTAAGGGGGAAACTGGGGGTTGGGGGGGAAATCATACAGACATTAAATGCAGCCGTATCTCTTCATTTGTAATACATGCCTTCTTAGTTCACCTGTATGTCAGGGCAAAGATAAGATTCTTAGAGTAGATAGTTGCATAAACTGTATCATAAAAAATAAAAAAAAAAAAAAAAAGGAAGTCAGAATGAAGGGAACTCTCTGGACATGAGTAGTAACCACATACTACATGTAACCACACTTCTGTCCCAAATGACAAAGGAAATAAATTGTATTTCTCAGTACGTATAAGCTTTTGCAAAATAGTTTTTAACACATCTCTCTGTAAGTAGAACCTAATTACAGTGCATGCTTGGGACACCACATTTAATTTTACGACTAGAACAACTGTATCTATTATACATTCACAGTACATACAGGAGCTTCATATATTGTACACACGAAGCACCACTTTTACATATTCTCATGCTAGGAACTAAATCTTTTAAGACCAGTGCTATTAATATTTTATTATGCGATTATGGGTCCTCTGCAAGAAAAAAAAAAGCAGCATGATAGAAACATCTGAGAGACCACGTGTGTACTAAGTGCTATACCACTATAACAAGAAACTTTAGTTGTTTCTCTTCATACTACCTCCCTTTTCTTTTTAAGGCAATAACGAACCTAAAGCACGAAGGAAGCCACAAAATAAAAGGCATTTTAACATATGGTTTATTCTTGTTATACCAGAGTCACAACTCTGAGCCCTAGCATATTAACCTTTGCTGCAACATGTACAGTGCTGGCCAAACCACACACTGACACCCTCACTGCTTCCACAGCAATGGAACTGTTCAAAACCAGTGCACTTCAGAGAAAACGGTGAGATGATTTGGTGGGGGGTGTTGTTCTTGAAATCTCTCAACATTTATCTTCTAATTCTGTCCTTGCAAAGAAACTGCTGAAGCATGCCTGGAACTATCAAAAGACCTTGCAAGACTCTTCCAGAAGGCACCCACCACCTTCTTCTAAATGACTAATGCCTCAGTCACCATCTCTTTTTTTTCTTTTTTTTTAATGCACTGACCGCAGAAGGATACAAGGTTGACAATAATGGATTTCTACCCCACCCCTGCATGCTTAGTATCTAGTCCAGAAATAACGAAAAAAATTGTGTACTGGCCTGATCCTCAGCCTCATCCTAAGCCCCAGCATTCATCAGGGCATTGCGAAAGAAGAAACTTGTGTTCTGAAGTAAATAAACACCAAAGCTTTCCTTCCCCTTTCTTGCCCTTCTACAAGAGCTGGCAGACCCAAAAGAAACACAGTGTCTCCCAACACTTATAACCTCCTCCCCAATTCTTCCTCACGGTGTCTCCCTCTCCCTTCCCCTCCGAGGTACACCACCAACTCTACATTAAAATTCCTTGGTTTAAACAGTGCCATGTTGCTCCCTTCTTTTCCCTTTCTCAAGCCCTTGTAAATGCTTTTCCCTCCTTTTTTCTTGCAATGGAACTTCACTTTCTTTTTAACATTTACATTAATTAGTTTTTCAGAGAGCTGCTCAGGGAGGCTAGAAACATTTCGGTGAGCAATGTAAACAGCCTACAGGACATAAACAGTTACACAAATGAAATAAAAAGCAAATAGGTATTAACTATCCCTAAGTATTAGAAAGCCAACCCAGTATTTCTGCATCAGAACAGCAGCACTTGACGTATGCAATTAAAACTTGCCATAATAAATGCAACTATCGATAAAACATTTTTCAACCACTTTTTTTTATTAATAAGTTCAAAAGTTAAAATGGCAACTAATAAAAAACAAAGAACCACTTCTGTGTGGTCTGCAGTAACGAACTAGTTAGAAATGTTTGGATAAGAAACTTGAGTGCATTCATGAAAGCCTCCAATTGCTCTAACCATGGAACAGTTTCAAAACCAAATTTTCTGAACTCCTACATTCCAACTAATAATGTCAAGACAACAAGTTCTCTGTAGCTAGGAAGAAAAAAATCATCACAACTAGAAGTTACTGTGAGCCACAAGGCTGTTTCTTACTGACTGCTGCAGGATGATGACACCAAGCCTGACAAAGCAAGGGCATGCCTTCACTTTTAGTGTCCAAAATGTATAGAAGGTCTTGAAATTACTTTTATTAAATCTTTAACAAAAATTGAGATTCCAGACAAAGACTATAAAGGCAATTAACCATTGTTTCACATAGGCAAAATCGCCTGTGGGAAGGCAATGCCTGAATTTATTGCTTTGAACTAATTTTTAGTGGTCTGTCACTATTTTACTTTAGAATATTCCTTTGATCTAAACTATGACTAAATTTGTGGATTCTACAATTTCCCATAAAATCGAAATTAATCTGTTTTAAGGCAAAATGATTATTTGGCACAAACACTGAAGCCTTATATACAATGAATTTCGACGGAGAGGTTGAAGAACGCTGATCATCTTGAAAACGTGCAGAGGTCAGGACAGAGGTCTTGATGACCATACCTGTCCTCAGCTGCTCTTGTTTAATAGATACCAATCCCCCCGGGCTGTTCTCTTACCACACAACAGGGGCTGCTTTCACTTTCCGTGAGACATCCGGAGAAGCTTCTCAACAGCCTGCACTTAAATGAATCTGCAGCTGCAACTCACTTCTGACTCATGGCATATCAAGCGATGCTCTAACATGCCCAGAAAAGCATCGTTTCGTTGGGCCAAACCGAACACAGAGCTCACGCTGGCCACGCTTTTGATGACCCCTACGAGTGGCATTCCTCCTTTGAGCGTCTGTTTTTCCAAGAACTATCTCCATATTTATACAAACGCATCTGAAATCTGAAAGACGACTATTTCCAATAAAACCAGGAAACAGAAATAAAATAAGTTTTCAGTTCGGTTCCAGTTTAGCCCAACAACCATTATTCAGCTGGGTTATTTATTAGCTGTAAGTCAGCTGAACCCTTTTACATTAGAGGGGTACAGAAGGCAAGCCCACGACAGACACGAGATGCTCTATTAGAACAACTACGAACAAACAACAGAATGGATAACTTCTAACTGGAAAATAGTACTGTATTTTAAGACCAAAAACCAAAGACAGCATTACTGCATGAGTGTGTATTAAGCACGCTCATGGAGCTCAGCTGCTAGTCTAACAATGTGAAATCATATGTTTGCTCACTTTTACAGAAGCTCCAGTGTTTAGACGTGTACTGAGACATCTGCCATTCTGGAGACATACAAGATCGAGGGGACCTGAAGAGGAACGTGCCCTTGCCCAAGCCTTGTGCCACTGCCAAGTTATGGTGCCAATGCAAAGAGTATGCATATTAGCACCAAAAAAACCTAGTTTTCTGATGCCTGTGACTAGGATCCATGAAGAGTTTCTGCTACCCAAGCTGACACAAAGCCCAAACTATTGTTGGGAGGGTATTTAAAGGGTTTTATTTTTTGTTAAATTCCCATTTCTGCAGCATATAAAGAAAAAAATTAGTTGATTTTTCTCAAAAAAAATTCTAGAGCAGCTGGAAACTCTGGCTGCAGCTATGTCATGAAGCTGTTCACTGCTAAACCCTTTGCGATTCGCTGATGTGAAAAGTTAGGGAAGTACTTTCACCTTTGTTGTTCACACCATGAGAGACACTTCACTGTGTTTTCCAGATTTAGCAGCTTAACAAATAGATGAACAAACTATTTTTTACAGCTGAACAAACGTCGAGCATGTAAGAGGACTGTAAGCTAGCTGACGGGTAGGTACATGCGAGTAGCTGCACACCAGTAATAAAGGAAAAAGCTACCTAATTTTCTGTACATCCAATGCTTCCACCGTACGAAGCATTCACTGCTCAGAACCCAGTCCACCTCAGCACGCAAGAAAAACGACGCCGCTTTGAAACTGACAGGATGGCTAAAATCACCACCATTCCCACATCATATCATTTTTCACCGTTTGTTAAAAACACACTATAAAACAAAAAGACAGTGAATCTGATTCTGGTCACTAGGCATTACCGAAGTCAGGGGTAAATCTGTTGAAGTCAGACTAGCAATTTATGGCTAAAAGACGAGAAACAGTAACATCATTTGTGCTATCTTCTTACAAAACACATGACAAAGTTTCAGGCTAACCCATCAACTTCTCCCAGACTGAGACGCTGAAGATTACTACCATTTTTGCCACTGAAAACTATCTATCACCCTTTTATATCACTATGAATACCAACACTCTCCTTCAAAACGCTTAATATTTCTAACAATGAATCAGCTAAACCAACCCAAGAAATCAATAGCTTTGCTGCTCTCCTACAATTTATATACCATACACTAGCATGACCTTGTGCCAGCAATTCAGGGGATATAAGAGATTTAAGGAACCCTCTGCTGCAGAAAACATGAAACATTGCCATGAAATATTACTAGCTTTCAAATGGGAAAAAAAATACCAAAAAGTTTGAAGTAATGTATCTGTGTCTTCAATATTGCATAAGCAGAATTTTCCACTCCAGTTACTGCCTGGCTCGAACTGATTTCTTCAGATCATTTTCATTTGTCAAAGCTTCATGCTTTGGAAATACTTGCCTGCAAGAAATGTGGAAATTCTGAATATCCAAGTGGCTGTCAACTCCTTGTCGGTGCAACTAATGGGAACTGACTGTGCTTCAAAGTCATGACAGTAAAGTCAAGTGACAAGCACTTTTTAATTTCGTTAAATGTATTTACTTATCTAACTTAAGAGTTATGATGATCGCGTCCTGAACAACACTATGTACACTAGTGTTCTGGTTGATGGCAAGTCAGGAACTGAGGAACTTCTGAGTAAAAACAGTCATACAGCTTACTTCATCTCATTCATTCTGTTTTCCCTATTCCCTAAATAAAAAGGCAGGTGTATAACGTGAATCCATTTAAATATAAAAGTACATTCTGGGATTTAAAATATTATTGGAAATGTGCAGAAATTATTAGTAGCATTTAATATGCACTAATAATGTGCTTTTTGATTAACCATGTGTGTGCTTCAGATGAGACTGGCTACTTTGTTAAAGCTTTGTTTGTCATACAACAGATGTTTCCCATAGACAAGATATGAGTATTTATAACGAATGTGAAAAGCCTTAACTGTTGTTGGGAAGATTTTGAATTGGACGAAATGTACTGATGAACCGTAAAAGTCAGATTTTGCGTATGTGTTCTTTATCACCTAATGGCAAAAGTGCATACACGCTAGTCTGAAACGTCTTGATTACGAAGAACTATGAATTCAAGATTATTTCTGCAGAAAAAAGACATTTTTAAAGTTAGCATTAATCACATACATACACACACACATTTTTACATATGTTGGTATGCTCTGAATATGACCGTCCAGTTTATATTGTCAGGAAATACACTGTGACTAAATAGTAGTCATGAGTGCATAAAAGATTAAGCCTCTTTCCTGAGCTTTTTGGCTATGGCTAATCTGCTTATTAAAGAAAACCCTTAAGAATCAAATAGTAATACTGACCATTTACATCTGCAGAATAATTGGAATATTTTTGGTGACATCTGTAGTAATTGTTGCTCTTTGATTGTATTTGAAAGTAACCAAAAGCAAATGCTAATTTTTAGTATCAAACTGATTACTGTCAACAGCTTGCTAGATTTCCTTCTGCAAAAGTAATGAATAGATGCAGAAATAATAATAAAAGATGTAAGCATGTAACACTTTGAAAGTTTTGGTATTCAGAAGTACACTTCAAATCACTTGTTTCAGTTGAAGCACTAACCCCGTCTGGCAGCAAAGGAAACCAAACAAATACCAATATTGAATCAATCAGGACAGATTCCACCAAGTTGTTCGTCCTTCCATCTGTCTCCATATTCTGTTTTTGGGATGGAAAACTCAGTTTGCTGCCATTTATTCATTCAAGTCTACTATAAAATTTTGCTGCATCATCACTTATAGAGACTAAGATGGTAAAGCAAACAGAAAATGAAAACAAGTATCCCTTCTCCACCAAGATTATAAATTTATTCTTGAATTAAGCAACCACAGCTTCCTTCCCAGTTTTCTTACACTCCATCCTGGCCGCCTCGCTCTCCTCCCCATGTTATTATCCTCCCTTGTTATATCATAAATCAAAAGCTCTCGTCTGGTCCCTTCAGCGAAAAGCAACTGCTGTAATCACGCCAAATCCTTCTGGGGTTATCAGTATTTCTTACAGACACAATAGTTCACCTACATACAACAAATTGTAAGCACAGGGATTTAAGCTGTAAGCTTTCCAAGGACTGAAAAAAGTCTTTGTTTTCATACATAAAAGTAAGGGCAGATAATTCTTTGCTGCATTTTCCAACTTTTATTCCTCTTTTCATCCTTAAAAGTACGTTGCCTCAACCTCTTTGTAACAGGTTGTGTAACAGTTTTTTTGAAAGTCCAAACACATTTTACCACTTTGTTTCCCCTTGTCCGGTACTGCTTCGATAAATGCAAAGCTTTTTAATCTACTACTGATGAGCAATTCTTTTGTAGAAGACGTAAGTTTAAAATGACTATATTTGGTATTTCAACTATTGAGTTATGAATTTGTAACTAGAGTTTGATGAAGATCGTAGGTACAGAAATACCAGTATCAGCTCATCGTCTTTAAAATTACCTATTTTTGCCCAGCACTCCAGTACAGATACGGCTTTTAGCTAAACATGTTTTTGCTAAAAATTCAGCTGGTTTAACACTTAGATTTTACTCTCTGAGCAAGTGATTTGTTACAACTTATTGGTTTGCTCTGGAACCATTTCTTTTGGCACCTTTCTCGCTGACAATGCTCCTTCATTGAACCAGGAAATAGCACATCCAGAGTAAGTTCTTCTCTTTGGCAGTGGGGGCTGATAGAGAGAAACCCGTGTCCTCACCAGCAGCCATACGGTCCTCCGCAGTTGGACGAAAGCTTCCCTAGCCACTGCAGGTGCCTTTTCAGGAGAAGCTGGTGGCTGAAGGTGAAGGGAGGGATGGGTTGTGTGTAATTCCCTGCTGAATAATATTACAGAGGAGATCAGGAATAAATTAGGTGGGCATGCTAGATAAATCAATGCACTTCTGAGTTGACGTACCTAATTAAAACTGCAGATCAGCACAATGGCTAGGGTATTCCTATTGCTTTCTCTTCAAAAAATCCTTTGAGACACAGAATAAATACTTTGTTTAAAATAAAACGAAACTATTTTCTACGAAAGATACCCACAGTTCTAAGTCACACTTCTAGCTGTTCAGCAGCAGACTACACAAAGCATTCAACAAAAGTGGCCCTAACCCTGCAAACGTGTATACAAATGCACACATATACAACCAAACACACGGGACTACCGACCCTCTATCTCTTCACAGCACTGAGCTCTTCTTATGTTTTAATTTGTGTGAAAATTGACATTGCAAACTACCATTTCAGAAAATAACAACAAAAAAACATTTACCCACAACATGGTTGCAACATCCAGTATAAGCGGAAGCTTTGTGTGTATTGGAGGAAAACATTTCCTAAATACATTATCTGAATTGCCTTGCCTTTACTGTCTATAAAATTTAGATGCTTACTTATGTAAGCCTGAAAGCTATGTTAACATAAAAATAATTTATTCCTGACTGCATATAGTTATCTGGCGTTATCTCTATTAAAGCACACGAAAAAACTTTCCCTTCTGGCATCCAGAAATAACTTGCTTTTCAGAAGCGAGATATAAACCAGGAAGAACTGGTTTTGACATGTTCCCAGTACAAAACTTCTCCAGTTAAACCAGTACTATTGGAATGTACTGTAAGTACCTTTCCAGAATTATCTTCCCTTGCTGCATGGAAACTAGTAACTGCACTGAAGACAGCCACACGTGGTTTCAGTATAGTACCATAAGTATAGTTACTCCCCAGGGATTTCAGCTGAATGGGGCAAAGACATTTGCAGGCAGCGATTATAACCAAGATCACTTTGATTTGATCTGAAGAAAATACTTCCAAAAACTGGAAATTAAATTCATCTTAACCCACATTCAGGTCAAGTCCACAATCAAAAACATAGAGCAAGATTCTCCACTACTGAAGGTTTCAAAGTCCCTAAACAAGACTAAGAGTGTCTAACTGTCCTTGTCCCTTTAAAGGCATTTTCTTGCATGGTTTTTAGCAGTCGTTATACCAGCTGGTCACAGAAGGCTTCCTACCAACGACAGTTAAACTAGTAAGTCCAGAAATAGTTAAACCAAAATTCAGTATAAGTAGTGCAACAAACAATGGCAAAGAAGAATCTCCTAGGAAAAAACTTGCAATGAGAAGGACAGTCAAGTGCTAACCATGTAATTTTTTAGTCTTCCTTAGGAAAGCCTGTAAACATCTAACAGATAGGTATTAGTTCTGATATGTTTATGCATATTATTTTTTTTCCTAAAAAAACCTCACAGCCCTTCAGTTATTATATTATACTGTTCATGAAAGCTCCTTAAGTCAACACAGACGTCTACTCTGATACAAGAATGAGATGCAAAGTAATGACCACACACACATTTTCTGCAGTCATCTATCCAACAGATATCCAAATGTCCCTATTTGAGCATCTTGGAGGACGAGAATCTCAGCCTGCCTGCAAGATGCCAGTTAAGGAGTAATTCAAGGTTCCCAATTTTGAACATGACAAAAAGTAGGTCTTTCATCTTGAAAAGATGTGTAATACCATTAGACTTAAGAGTCTGAAAGAAGCAGTTCTTGAAGTCATTTGGTTTTCTTCCTATCTATGGCAAAGCCTAGAACTATTGCACGATACTTGTCTTGACTGACTCAAAAAATGTTTAAGTACAGAAAAAAATTAATGGATGCTTTGCGTAGATAGAAGCTGCAATGGCCAAGCATGTCTGTTATGGTTTAACCCAGCAGGCAGCCAAACACCACAGAGCCCTTGCTCACTCCCCCCGCCCCCAGTGGGACAGGGAAGAGAATTGGGAAAAAAAAAAGTAAAATTTGCGATTGAGATGAAGACAGTTTCATAGAACAGAAAAAGAAGGGATAATAATAATAATAATAACAACAACAACAACAATAATAATGATAGTAATAATGGTAGAATGTACAAAATTAGTGATGTACAATGCAATTGCTCACCACCCGCTGGCTGATAACCAGGGAGCGATCGCTACTTCCCGGACCACGCCTCCCATTCATATACTGAGCATGACATCACATGGTATGGAATTCCCTGTTGGCCAGCTGGGAGAGCTGTCCCGGCTATGCTCCCTCCCAG
Source organism: Fulmarus glacialis (assembly GCF_000690835.1). Taxonomy (NCBI): domain Eukaryota; kingdom Metazoa; phylum Chordata; class Aves; order Procellariiformes; family Procellariidae; genus Fulmarus; species Fulmarus glacialis. The sequence goes on along the minus strand of NW_009198346.1, from coordinate 12,299 downwards.
CCTCTCATGCATTTGGGCATGGAAGCTGAATGTCCTTGACTAGCAGGGAACTTAGCAACAACTGAAAACAACAGTGTATTATCCACATTCTTTTCACACTAAATCCAAAACACAGCACTAGGAAGAAATTTAACTCTATGCCAGCCAAAACCAGGACAGTATCGTAACTAATTTTTGCTTTATTGATGACCTACCATGCAGAACTCCACACTGGGAATGACAACGGATGCTGACATGTGAGACTACAGCCCCATGACACAAGATCACAGCTTTTCGCTAAGGTGAACGTTTTCACAATTGCAGGCATGGATTTACTGCTCAGGCTTTTCAACGACTTCATGGAGGCCCCAGTGATGGCAGCCAGCTGGTCAGTCTGTGGCCCTGAGGAGTAGCTGGGGATAGCAGAAACCGCAAGTTCCAGCGTGGATACGAAGGTGGTGAGATGAGAAAAAGCTGTAACCAGCTCAGTACTACTGTAGGTCTACTGTTCCCAGGAGAGTAATCAGCTGTGGGGTGGAATACAGTTTGCAAGCAGAAGTACCAGTGGTGCTTTTGGGTTGGAGAACAGGAGGAGGCCCAGTCCTCTACCAGCAAAACCCGCTGTTGCCTGGTCCATACCCAACACAGAAAATCAGCCTATCTTTCAGAGACCTGGCAAACTGTTCACATTTTACCTCCATCACTGGCTGCTGTAAGATGAAGAAAGAGAGAAAGTAATCTTCTCAGAAGCTGTCAGAAAGGGCCTGAATTCCTGTGAAAATGGGGACTGGACTGTACCAATCCATCTGAATCTCAAATTGATTTATCAAGTATCAGAGGGGGAGAAACACCTTTGCAAACAGAACCGACAAACCCCAACCACCATGGTCGTACTGATTCCCTCAGTCGAAGCAAACCCTCTGTGAGCAGCGGCATCCACCGCGGGGCAGGGCCTCCGGCCGCGCACGCCTGCCCAGGGCCGCGTCACCAAATGCCAGAGAGAACGGGAAAGTGCCTTCCTGTGGCACCACTCTGGGCGTCTCTGGCGAGTACCAGAGAGCGACAGACAACTCGCAGCTCCAGAATCAGCCCCCGCCGCCATAAATAACTAGTCAAGGGCCCGAGA